>NW_022145116.1:0-4896 GCF_000002235.5 Strongylocentrotus purpuratus | reverse complement strand
AAGTGTACTTGCTAGGGCATTTCTGTTCTAGTTTCAATAACGTATTTCGCTCCAATGCAGGTTGATCGGGTAAAGCGGTGTGTGCCCTGTTCGCTTTTTGTATCGCGATATTGGAACAAAAGCGGAGAAGTTGAACTGCCACTGCGCGTTCACAAAAAAAGTTACGTAACGGCGGGAGGGCACAAATGAATGGCGCTTTCCCACCACGCCCGCCGTCCGCCGCCCGCCGCCCGCCGCCCGCCGTGCGCTTCCGAGATTTCTTTGGACAGACACTGTGAGACCCGAGTTTGGGGGGGGGGAAAACGACAATAAAGATGGCAACCATGCTGCTTACTAGTTTAGATTTGCATCGATTGATTTAAACAGAAAATTCCGTTTTGCACACAAAAACCCACCCTGCGAGAGCCGAATTGATATCTGGCCGCCAATAAGTCGATTTTTTTTTAAAGAAATATTCAGTTTCTAAACGTCTTTGGATTCTCGGAAATACCAATTGGATAATCAATGTTCGAGGTGATTGGATAATCAACGCGCAAATGGCATGGGAACACATCTTTTACAATTGGACCTGTGATATTTTCGGCTTTTGCACCCCCCCCCCCCCCCCCCCTCCGCAACAACAAAACATTGTATCGTGAACTCGCAACTTTTAAAGCAGTTCTTCACTTTTTCATATTTATAAGACATGATAGGTTGGTTCCCAAAACCCTATCATGTTCAATATGAATGGACTGGAAACCAGTTCAGTTGCTCGGCGGATCTATCTGTGCGCAAACGCAACCTGAAATAAAAAATACTTATTTGGACGCCCCCCCCCCCAAAAAAAATAATAATAATAAACTGGGGTTTTTTTGTGGGGGGGGGGGTGGGGGATTGAGCAATATTCCAAAGAAGTGATATGAAAGAACTAGAAAATAATTGTACATTTAAGGAAAAAAGGTTGAAACATTGCCCTAACACGTTCCAATATGTGTCATAAATTACGCTTTTTTGCTGCTCCCATCTATAACTTCCAATGTGTGTTTTTAGGGTACCCTAAAATAATAGCATTTAATAGGGAGCGTAAATAACACATCTCTATAGCTAAAGCGCACATGTAAACACAGCGTGACGTCATTATGTCTGAGGTTTACTGGGCGACATGCAGACACTGAGTTTCAATACCATATACACGTATCTTTCTTGCCATGCAACAGGCCTACACCCCCAAGCACAGGTTAATAAAAGCCGGTATATGCCCCGCTTCGCTCTTGTATCACGATACTGGAACAAAGCGGAGAAGTTGAACAGGCGAAGGCTTCCCAATCGCGTTTTGAACAAAACAATTACGTAACGGTCGAGACTCTACGAAAAATGCGCTGAACCCGTCGTGAAACAAAGACCGTATCTTGAAAGCACTCTTCCACGGTGAAACCAATGTTTGATCCTCTGCAAGAAACGGTGAACAATCGTATTCGGAACAAAGCTCAAGAGTCGCTCGCGCGAGACCGAAACCTCTCCCCGCAGTCTTAGAATAGACGTCCTGACCAACATAACTGCCCTACATACTCATATAGACAACTATCGTCCCTCGACTATGTAATATACGGCACTCGTAGTCTCGTCCGTGAGCCGGGCCAGCCGCTTTCGAAAAGCCTTCGGCAAAACACGTTTGCGTTTCGTGATAAAAAAAGAAGCGAAATTTGAACCTGTCTTACAGATAACTTAAAATTCTACAACAAATAAATTGAAAGAACAAACAAGGTCAAAGTGAAAACAAAGAGGAAAGATTGATCGAGCTGTCAGTGTTACTTAAACAGGGACTTACCTTTCGTTAAAAGTCAGTTCAGTTCAGTTCATTTATTTCCAGTGTACACAAATCAGTATGTTGCAATGTATACGTGTGCATGTACAAAAGACGAGTGGAAACTGTAGAGGAACCATAAGAAACACAGCTTGTACAATAGGCATGGGCCCTATATCACACTAATGTTCAGACACCAAATGCCAATACTAAAGAAAAATGCTGTATTCAGCGAATAAAAAGTTTACATGCAAAGGTAAACATGTATACATGTACATAACAATAATTGCATAATTGCGTAAGGAATAAATAACTACAGTTTCATATATCAAAGTAAACATTCAGCAAAATAGATTTGTAAACATGTAGAACTTCTTCAAGAATCATGGAGAGTACTATAACTTGTTCCCTTGTAGTTAATATGTTTTGAAGCCAAAACAAGTAGTAGATGGCGGATGGAAATGAATAGTTTGCCGAGTAGAGCGACAATATTGAAACCCCCGACAAGCAAAATGAATGGATTGACAGTATTAGGTACAGGGAGTTTAGAGGTTTGTTTTCATGCACGTTTATGAAGGCAAAGCGCAGACTAAGCTGAGAAGTATTTCCAACTATATATTAACACCGGTTAAAAGACTGTGTAATTAAATTACCTGGTGGTTAGGCTCTTGTCCACTGACCCAGGGGTCCAGGGTTCGAGTCCCGTTGGTGTTTTTTTGGTTTTCAATACATGCGCTCTGTGATTTACTTTAGAGTCTTAATTTCCCGTCGTCAAACACCAACCGACCTTAGCTCAATCAGTTAAGTCACCGGCTGGGACTATCTGCGAAGTCCAGGTTATGCATCTACTTATAGGTACGGGGCTCTTTTGCTGTCTCGGCAGCAAGACATAGGGTGACCCCTGAATGCTTGGTCAACACCACATAACTTTTTCTGTATCCACTTATTTTTTCCCTAGTGGAAAATTTATAAGGTACAGTAAAACGGAAAGGTTTTCCTTTAAAATAAATTTAAATAATATTTAACTTATGTTACAGCTTTACCAGCATTTCCATTTCTGCCTGCACGGTCCCTATTTGCTACTTGGTAGAAGCAAATATTGATAAAGTGTCTTGCCCAAGGACAACACCCAAATAGCAATGCTGCTTCTCCTCTGCTGCACTCCGGCAAGATTAAGGCCCCAAGTGAGAGCCGGAAAAATCTTGACAAAAATAGAGGCTTTCTGCAACTTTGCGAAAAAGCCCAAAATTGCAAACACTATATAGGCGAATAAGGCGACATTTTGACGTAGACATAATTTTCATAAACAAGTATAATAGGAAGCACTTGGAGGATTGTTATAGCTCAATCTGCGCTTTGCCTTCATACATGCATTGGAAACCTCTAAACTTCTAAACTCCCGTCATAAACAAACGATTTAAATGACTTGTAACGACCTGCTTCATTAAAATACATTTCTGCTGAAATTTCGTATTCGTATACTGTACATTCGCCGTATTTTTTCCCGAAATACAGTATATTGGTCTATTTTCAATACCTTATACTCTTCAATCCATTCATTTTGTTTCGCGGAATTTCAATATTATCACTCTACTCGGTAAACTATTCATTTCCATCCGCCATTTCAACTTTTTTTTTGCTTTAAAACCAATTAACTAAACAAGGGAACCAAGTTATAGTACTCTCCACTGATTCCTGAAGAAGTTCTACATGTTTACAAATCTAGTTTTGCTGAAAATTTACTTTGTATATGAAACTGAAGTTATTTATTCCTGACATTCCTATGTTGGCTTGTAAAATTATTGTTTAGTATCCTTGTTTATCTTTGCATGTAACCTTTTTTCTCTAAATGCAGCATTTTTGCTTATTGTCACTTGGTGTCTGAACACGTGTTCAAGGGCCCATGCCTATAATGCATCATGTAGCTAGTTTTCACTCCTCTGTTGTACATGTACACCCATATACATTATGTATTGTAACACACTGATTTGTGAACACTGGAAATAAATGAACTGAACTGATCTGACTTCTAACGAAACGTTTGAACAGGTAAGCCCTGTTTAAGTAATACTGACTGCTCGATACTTTCCTCTTTCCTTTCACTTTGACCTTGTCTGTTCTATTAATTTATTTTGTTGCAGTAGGTTTAAGCAAATATTTTGTAAGACAGGTTCGATTTTCACTGTCGTTTTTTATCATGAAATCGCAAAAGTGCTTTGCTGAAGGCATTTCAAAGCGGCGGGCCCGGCTCACCATATATGAGTGCCCAATTTACATAATCGAGGAACGGTAGCTGTATGAGCCATGTTAGTCACGATGTGTTGTCTATTCCTAGTATACTTTGCTTTAAGACTGCGGGGAGAGGTTTCGGTCTCGCGCGAGCGACTCTTGAGCTTTGTTTCCGACACAATTGTTCACCAGTTTCTTTGCAGAGGATCAAATCATTGGTTTCACCGTGGCAAAGTTGCTTTCAAGATACGGTCTTTGTTTCACGATGGCTGCAACGCATTGTTCGTATTATTACATAACCTTTTTGTTCAACCGTATGACGTAGGAATGGGAAGCCTCGCCTGTTCAACTTCTCCGCTTTTGTTCCAATATCGTGATACAAGTGCGAAGGGGCATATACCGGCTTTTATTAACCTGTGCTTGGGCGGTGTAGGCCTGTTGCGTGGAAAGAAAGATACATCTGCATGTCGATGGTATTGAAACTCAGTGTCTGCATGTCGCCCACTAGACCTCAGGAATACGACGTCACGCTTTGTTTACATGTGCGCTTTGCTATGAGAATCTGATGTAGGATATATATTTGTTGAAATAATACTACAGCACAAATTAAGCAAGTAGAATGTGTTATTTACGCTCCCTATTAAATGATATTATTTTAGGTTGGTTTTACAAACACACATTAGCAAATTAAATGGTAGCAGCTAAAAAGCGTCATTCGCGACAAATCTTTGGAAGTGTTTGGACACGGGTTTTTTTTCTTTAGGCCTAAACGTACCCAATGATCTTCCAGTTCTTTCCCTATCACTGTTTTCTTTGGATGCTCAATCCCCCCGAATAAACATCTTCCTCTTTATTTTCTTATTTGTTTGTGGGTTTTTTTTTTT
>NW_022145115.1:0-4906 GCF_000002235.5 Strongylocentrotus purpuratus | reverse complement strand
AAACCAATTTTTTTTTTTATGTGACATCGCAATAAAGGCAGGCAATGAGTACACCACCATCTTTTCCTCAATAAAACAGTGGTTAAAGTGGTCAGAAATTGCCTCAGATCGCACCACAGAGTATCTAGAATCAAAAAAATTTTTTTGGGGGACCAAAACTTTTTTGGGGGGGGGGGACCAAAAATTTGTTTTGGCCCACCCCAAAATTGTGTTCTGGATCCACCCTTGAGTAGAACATGTACCGGTACACGAAATTATGTAGGCTATGTGTTTTTTTTAATAAATGAAGAATAAAATCGCCATCCCCTTCTTTTATTTTCCCGGCCTCAGAGAGAGATTTACGTCTGGTTCTCTACAAAAACTTTTTTTTAAAAGCAAAATGATTAAAAAAAACCTAGTTCGTTAAAGTTTGTACTCGAAGTTAATTCTTTTGTAGATTCCAGGGGAAATTTAATACGAATTATGCTCGGTTTTTCTTATTTTTAAATGAATATGATCAGGATTAACAACATCCCTCAAATAATAGCGTCAAAATATATTCCAAAATATATTCTAGAGTAAAACATTTTCACAAAATAATGTAGGCCATGCATTTTATTTTTTAGATACACGAAGAATTAATCGTCATCCCTTTTGCCTCAAATAGAGAGAAATCAAATAAATAGGGGTTATTTTAATACGACTTAGTATGTCTTGTTCTCTCGATTTATTTTTAAAGTAAAACGATTTCAAACACCCTAGCCCATTAAGTTCTGAACCCTCAGTTAATTTCTTTTGTAGATTCCAGGGGAAATTTTAATACGAATTATGCTTAGTTTTTCCTAATTTTAAAAGGAATACGAATAAGATTATCAACAGCCCTTTGACTTCAAACTTAATTTCAAAATGTATTCCGAAATATTTTAGAGTAACATTTACAAAAATAATGTAGGCCATGCAGTTTTATTTTTTTAATAAGCGAAGAATAAAATCGTACTACGAAAAAAGACATCGGAGCCCTACATTTAATGAATTATTTGGACTGGAATATCATCCCCCAATCGTTTATCTATGTGCATGTACACAACACGGAGGTGAAATTTCACGTTCAATTCAGTTTCCCACATTTTTCGCATAAAGGTTTCCCCTGTCTCTGAGGAAAACAAATGCCCAAATAAAATCTCAGCTCCGAAAAGCCTTTCCAGAGAATGATTGATAGCCGCATTGTTCAAATTGATACAATGCTACTCTTGTTCATTACAAAGCATATACATTTGGGTTCAGCTGTAGGCCACCGAACTTTAAGGCCTTTGATAACAGCTCAGGAATGCTGCCACTTTCGGGAAATTTGTGCAGACAAACTTTTTCATATTTTGGAATTTGGAATTTTGATGTAGTTTGCATTTCCGTTAAATTAAAGTTTTTTTTTTGTTGTTTTCTTTTTAAGAAAATCGGCGCCCCCCCCCCCAAAAAAATACAAATAAACGATTTTCCTCAGGCCTTGACATTTCTTGAAGTGATTCGACAACACTTGCAGAATGCAGACGATTCATTTCGTCTTAAATTATTTAGCCAGCAGACTTCAAAAGAACATGGAAAAAAATGGTGGTTAAAGTGTATACAAGTGTATATACAAAGTAAGTATATATGTGACCGCAGTTACCTCACATTATACTGGGACACAGGCGGCAGTCTTTTGAAGTCTTGACTAAACATTTAAACGCTACGGGGAAATTTTGCTAATATCATCAATTTTTTTTATGACAACCGAGATGGTTTTGAAATAAAGTTTTATTTCTTCTTTTTGTTTGTAAAGACTATTCGTAATGTAATACTCAGCAGGCTTATAAGTTATACAACATTTTTCAAAGGAATTGGGACGGAGAAATTTTCTGGGCCGGTTGATTTGCTCAGCCGTGGGGTGGGGTGGGGGTAGGGGCTGCTTGGGGCAGGCTGTCCCCTAATGAAATTCAATTTATTTTATTTCTTTGTTTGCAAGGCAAATTTCTGGGTAGAAATGTAAGTTTTAATAGTAAACATGACTTTTTTTTGGCTCGCTCGCTCCGCTCGCTCGCAAAATAACACATGTTCATATTTTTCACCCGGGGCTGTCATCAGCACCTTCTAATTTTGGGGTTCATTTTCAACTTACATCAACAGTGACTTTAAATTCTATATTTGATAGGCAAAAATAGTGTTATTAAAAGTAAAAAATAAACATTGTGAATTTTGCTCTTAATGGCTTAAAGTACTCATGATGTAGGAGAGAACATCTAGAATCGTAGAGCTTCCAGTGCCTCAACCCTGCCCGCAAGGGATTTCGCGCTTCAGTCTCGTTATGTGTGCAACGCGCACAAAGTTTTTGTGCCCCCCCTTTTTGAAAATCCTGGATCCGCCCCTGATTTGAACTATCGAACCTTCGGACTAAAGAACCTTCGGACTATTGGACCTTCGGACTACCGGGCGGCCCCCGTTTGTAATACATTGTTAAAGGAAATACCATCACCATTTCCGGCCACTCTGTTAATCTATTTCAGGTTACCACGTTCCTTTTTTGTCTGGCTCTAACCCATACTTCATTACCCGTAATATACAACACATATAAGAATGTTACGTCTTCCAGCTATAGTAAATGGTCAAAACAAATGGATGTGGTAAAGACCAAATTCAAGGAGCCGCACAATTTCACACAATTTATTTTCTGCGTGACGAATACCGTCATTGTAGCACTTTTGTCCATAATCAAAAATGCTTAGATTTTTCAAGAAAATTGAAAATAGTGACGTCACTGCAACAGCAAATCAGCTTATTGTTACTTAAATGTCACTGATTATATCACTCTTCAATTCCTGACCCTCAAAATGTCAAATTAATTACTTGGAATCTCATCACAACGCTTCACGACCTTATTTTCTACATTAATTACTGTACGAGCTTGGTAGTATATTGTGACGTCATTATAACGTCATAAAGTACCCTTCCTGTCATCCGATTTTTGCATCCTACCCTGTTTTTGATCGTAACACATTGGCAAAGCTTTGGTGAAAAAAATGGTGCTTTTAAATACCATGTAACGATCCTAATAGCATTTTTGTTACTAATGTAGCTCGCTATAAGATGCCTCACTTTTCCGCTTGTCTTTGGAACAAGTTTAAACATATTTATGATACTAATAATCAATTACAAAAACTGTTTTGGCATAGAATTTGAACTTTTCTCTCGAACTTAAAAGCAACATCTCACAATACCACAGACTGTTTGCATGTTAAAACAAGGTGCCAATGTGACTACCCAAAATCCATGATTTTAGCCTAAAAACATGTCTTTTGACCCAAAAAGGGGTCTGTTTGACCCACAAAATCACCCTTAACTATATTCCATCCCCATGACATACCACTCAAATGAAAGAGCTTGCTGTCCCCTTTAATTTGATACCACATTTGTTGTTGTAATGCTTGTAGTTCTGAAGATTATTATCAATTTATATTTTTTCATCCAATTTTTTGCGTCCGTCTTTTTTTTCGAAAAAGGTATACCATGGAGATGCTTTGGTGAAAAAATGGTGCTTTTGTCCACTGTGTCACGATTTTTTCACTAAGGTACCTCACTATCGTGAAATGGAAAAGTCCAGGGGTAAGATTTCTCAATGTCAAGCGGTTGCCAAAAATTAGCAGTGTTGAACAACTCGAGTACTACACGCAAGCACTCGATCGGCCCGACTCTGAGTACTCGAAAATTATTTGGACTCGGCGTATTCGATTATTTTGGCGCGGACTCGTTGGTGGTTTTGGACTCGGTACTCGGCTCCAGGAGTGGTACTGGGAGTACAAATCGAGTTCATTTTTTGTTTAAATCGATTCTGTACTATAGCTCATCCGATCAGGAGCGGCAGCGCGTGCATACGCAAATGCCAGTATTTATTCATACGATATGGTATTATTTGTACTTTATGAACTTTTGTATAATAATTTTTCGCGATCCACATTTTAAAAACGTAGTAGTTTTGCGCAAAAGTATTTGCTTTTATATCTTCAAGGAAGCCACAATCCAGCTTTGAAATATATTAGTTGAACTCTGCAGCAAAATATATACTCTTGTTTTATTATTCGTACGAAACGAAGTAACGCTAACAGTGCAGCAAACTAATCAGATTTTAGCAAATGGTTTTCATTAAAAAGCGTTTATTAAAAATTTACTCATACAGAACTGATGCAAAAATGCTAAAATTTTGGTAGTAAAAAGCAAATGGCCATGTTTTTTCATACCAACTGGTATCATTATTTTGTACTTCATGAACTTTGTTAATATTAATTTTTCTCGAGTAACATTAATAAATGCAGTATTTTGGGCAGAATTATTTGCTTTATAATTTCAAGGTTGCCCCCAACCCAGCTTTGAAAAATAACAAGTGCATATTTGAAATCTGAAGCGTTTACTTAATAAATAAAGTGAAATTCTCCAGCACAAAACTAAGAAAATGTACGGCATTATTGCTTTGCAAGGTGTTTAAAAATGTTATAAATTGATGTTATATTTAAACAATGGCTGCGGTAGTCGCATGAATGGAATCTTCTTTTTCTTTTTCTCTTGTTATGGCAATAAACAACGATAGGCTTATGTCAAATTGTGATATAATAATAAAGTACAATATCACTTTTTCTGCCCACCGTATGATTCATGTTAATTTATGACTATCCTTAAAATAATTGACATTAAATAAAACATGGCTAGTATGTGAAAGACTTGGTTTCTATTGATATTTTTTTATAACAAATGTTTTTAGTGCAACAATCGGTTTGAAGTTTCACCATAATTGCCACATATATGTACTACAAAAGGAAATACAATTAATCATAACTCAAATAATCATCTAACAAAAACCACCAACATTTTACCCATATTTACAAGACTTGCGTCAAACCGTCTA
>NW_022145114.1:0-4917 GCF_000002235.5 Strongylocentrotus purpuratus | reverse complement strand
AACCCCCATCGCGTGAGACTGACGCGCGCGTACGCAACACAGTTGCTAGGGATGCGTGCGTGCGCGCGCGTAAGGAAGTTTTGAAACGACATCGTACAGCAGTGCAGTATATACTGAGGATGTTTACGACGAAAGCGTAGATCTACGATTTATTTTCTTTGAACACTTTACCCACCGACATATTTACCTTTCCTAAACCAAGCATTTTTGTAATTCCGGACACACGGAATGGTGTAATGAGATTTCAGCTTCCTCCATCAGGTAAAGATATGTAAACATTGTTGTAATTTGTTTCGCTACGTCAGCAGTTTCTGTTGAGTTTACGTCGTTATAGCTGTTAAGGTAAAATATGGCCCATGAACATGAACACAAAAAAGTCAGAAATATCGCCGAAAGAAAGTCACAAATTGGAGCATTTTAATGGTTTATTTCGTTAAAAAGGTATTTATTAATGGGAATAACAGTGTGAGGATCCGGTCTTCACTGCGTGATAATGACCGGGTGTGGGGGTGACCGCTGTTAATGGACCGAGACGAAGTCGAGGTCCATAAACAGCGCGCGGTCACCCCCACCACACCGGTCATTATCACGCAGTGAAGACTGGATCCTCACACTGGTATTCCCTTATTCATCTAAATCTTGACTCCTTAGGAACTAATACTACCCCCGGGTGATGCTGATTGATATAACTTTTGTGAGTTGAATATGGGTAATATTTCATGGAAAACTGGACATGGCTGAAAAATAAAAATTTATATCTTCAGAACTACAAGCACACCACCAACCAGTGGGCATGTATCAAATTAAAGGGAAACAATTACAGGAACTTTCATTTTACGTGGTACAAAAAAACGAAAGACATGGACTCTCATACCAAAAAGATAATATATATACTAGTCTACCGTCTCAAATTAGTTAGATCAAAAAAATCTTTGTTGGTTTTGTAGAAGCACTTTCACGGTATAATGTGCGCCATCTTGTTCATGGGGCAACAAGAACAAGAACGAGGGTGCATTTGATTTTTGAATGAACGCACGACGATGACTTGGAAGCGCAAAAGTGTCGGTTGGCGATGCGACACATGTACACAACAAAGCGCGTGTACATTTTGACACGTAGAGCAGATGGCGCATTTTTTAGTACAGTGAAAGACGGGCTGTCATTTTCTGTTTTATTTCTGAACAGATTTCACTCGTCCCCATTGCCCTAACCAAAGTAATAAAACCACATCATACATTTTGAATAAGTATACCATAGGCCTACCTGTCGACATGATGGTTTGCGTGGAAGAAGGCAAAGAGATTCAACCTTTAAATTACACTCAGCGCTCAAAGTCTGAAAATTGGTTCCGTGAGCTTGTTCGTATACCGTACTGAAGTGATGCGAGTCGGATGCAGTTAGCGCTAGCTAAGGTGGCCAGCAGGGTGACCGTAAGTTCATGGCCAAATTCTGTTAAATGAACTTCAAAATCTGTCAGATTTATCAAAACTCTGCCAAATTCCCATGAATTACTCGAAATACACTATAAACACTTAAAATCACAATAGCAGATGGTTGTAATCATTGCCTTAATTAAGGTTCAAATTACATAATAAACAATCTATAGTCATATAAAGGTTTATAAAATTGCGTAAATTCAGTCAAAACGAGGTTGCGTCACGACGAAATCCGATTCCCACCTCAGCACATAGACAAGGCAACCTGTCCTATTTTGCAAGGGTTTGTTTGAAAAGATTGAAGCTTTAAAAAAAAAAAAATCTGGCCTACTTTTTTTTTCAAATTTTGCTATTTTTTTTGTCAAAGAAACATTTTTGCAGAATTCTGCCAGAAATCTGCCAAGAAAAATCCATTCCGTCAAATTTTCTGTCAAACTCGTTTTTTGACAAAAAATATCTGTCAAAGTTAGCCGAAAATCGGCTAAAATGGTCATTATGGTGGCCAGTGTAGCACCGTATACACCTGCTGGTACATGTATAATCAATGTCAAAGTCGCCCAACTGTACGCCCCACGCATAATTCGCTCGCCGCACACAATGAGATGAGGTCAAAGTATAATACAACGTCACACATTGTCGGTCGAACTTAGACTAGTTAGTAAACCACGGCTTCATTAGCGAATCGGCTGCATGCCTTCTGCGGAACATATACTTGTGCCAATTAAAAGAGGTGTAATTAAGTTGACCCCCGAAAACGGACGAGATTTTACGAGAAACTGAAGTTCCGGGCACATCGATTTGGAGCTTCAACGTGTAAACCGAAGTGTCATGAAATAGTCATTGTTTTGGCGCTGTTTTTGTTTAATTAACAAAAAAGTAAATACAAAACTTTAATAAATGTTATTTCCATTACAATTTGCAAAAGTGTAAGATATATCAATCAAATTAGGGAAAAGGGGAGCGAAAAGGCTAAATACGTCATACGTACGTAATGATCCATACTGAGCCCTAATTATCGCAAAATCGCGATCGTACCCACCGCCCTACAAACAGCTAGGACGCCGGGGAAGGGCTGATGAGCTTCACAGAATCTGGTAAAGGAAGTGGGGATTGCATTCTGGGTAATTTATCATGACCTATGTATAAAGCATCTGGCTGCAGCTGTTTAAAACCGCGGATAGCCAATGCGCGCAAATGCTATAACCGAAAAGTTTCTCATAGAAATGCTACATTCCATACCGGATGTGATTTCTTTTTCATTGCAGACCATGTGGACCAAATTTTGAACTTCGAATGATATAGATTGAACACTTACAAAACAGATAAGTTTAACAGGTTTTCCTACATTATTATGCTATTACGCTTTTCAACGTAAAAAAAAAAGGCATTTATGAAATTTTATGGAATAAACGAGTGATGACTCAGTCTTGGTCTTAACGGTCGTTTATTGCGCAGAATGTTCTGGGCAATAAAAATTGCATTTATATAGTTTGCAAGGGCTTAAGGCGAAAACTCCGAAGAAATGGTGGTTTGGTAAACTAGTTTACTAGACTGCGGCCTCATCAACAGTTCGGCTTGAGGAGATTAAATGGCGGGTCTTTGGCCTTAAAAAATGCAAACGTCAATTTCCTGCGACAAATCAAATGGAATTGTATACTTTGTGATTTCGGGGTTCTATCATTTACATTTGTTTCAAATTTGTAAGGACAATTAGGGTTCCGAAGAAGGCACGCAGTCGATACGCTAATAGATCCTTAGTTTAGTAAACTAGTTACACCTTGATTCGTGACGTTCTTAAAATTCGTTGTTTACGTACGTACGTACGTATGGCCCGGGCAACGTACGTACGTGTACGTACAAGTACATGCATCAATTTCACGTCGTATCGGGTTCAAATCACGAAAACAAAACTCTCCGATTCAGTGTCGCAATTAATGTAATGAGCAAGGTTGATTCGTTTTCCTTCCTCCATGCTTTGACCTCAATGTCGACAGGTATGATTATTCAAATAATATATGATGTGGTTCATTAGTCAGGGCAATAGGGACGAGTGAAGTTTGTTCAGAATTTACAGAAACTACTGTCAAGTGTCATGACTGTAGAAACAACCGTCATAAGTTCTGTAGTGGGGCAAATAGGGGAAATTGCCTGTGCCTTTGTACTTGTAGCCCCACTTGTTTGGGCCTCTGACTGTATTGCTGCGCTGTACGATAGTACGTCTGGTTTCACAATCTACTGAGGAGTTTAGTCCGGTAATCCTTACTTTTAGGACCCCTTTCCTATATAAGTTAAAAGACTCACCAAAACCATGAAAACAGCCGACTAAATGACACTCAAAAGTGACATTCTGGATATTTCTTGACACATTTGAACATTTGGCATACTCCTAGAACTATGAGGCTCCACGTAGTGGAGCCTCATAGGTTCAGAAGCCCGCAAAATTTGTTGTCAGCACAAAACACTAATTAAGTACAAAAAACGTCCATCCCAAGCAGGCCGTTTTTCACAGAACCGCTGCACAGTTTGCCCCTAAACTCCATACAATACCTCATTGACATACTCACGTTATGTGCACCCAACAAACATCGGTGGATTCTGTCTGTTTTCGGCAAAAATGATGAAAAATATGCCCTTTCCGCACTGAGCCAACCTAACACTTGAAACGAGCACGCGTGCAGAATGATCGCAGTCATTTTCGGTTCGATCGCTCAGAGCGCGCCGCGGGGGGTACGTACTTGCACTTGTACGCATGTGCATACTATCGTTCCGCTTCCTACACCATACCCCCCGCGGCGCGCTCCGAGCGATCGAACCGAAAAATGACTGCGATCATTCTGCACGCGTGCTCGTTTCAAGTGTTAGGTTGGCTCAGTGCGGAAAGGGCATATTTTTCATCATTTTTGCCGAAAAACAGACAGAATCCACCGATGTTTGTTGGGTGCACATAACGTGAGTATGTCATGAGGTATTGTATGGAGTTTTAGGGGCAAACTGTGCAGTGGTTCTGTGAAAAACGGCCTGCTTGGGATGGACGTTTTTGTACTTAATTAGTGTTTTGTGCTGACAACAATTTTGCGGGCTTCTGAACCTATGAGGCTCCACTACGTGGAGCCTCATAGTTCTAGGAGTACATTTGGCAATGACACCTAATGAATATCAGCAGGTTTGATTTTGTAGAAAGAGGGCAGGGTTTTTATTTATGGGGTGTTAAAGACGACGATGACAAACAGAAAATAAATTTAAAAAGCAAGATGGCGAACTGCAAAAAAAGGTAGGAAAAACACATTTTCTTTGAAAGTGATTTCAAAATTATAACTAACATGAGTTTGTCTGAAGAAAAAAGACTGCTTTAGCCTGCAAAAGTCACTTTGGTACTGGACAGTCATCTGCAAAAGTCAGTTTTTAACAGAACTCGTACAAAATAGAGGTGTCCTAAAAGTAAGGATTACCTTTAGTCCGATACTGGCACATATGGACTCTA
>NW_022145113.1:0-4927 GCF_000002235.5 Strongylocentrotus purpuratus | reverse complement strand
AACTACTATACTACTGAGAATGTGAACACTACGTGGCTCCTTTAAGTACAGTTCATGTATCGGCTCAAGTTCAGGCATTTGGCTCCTCGTCGGGGCGTCCCTGGTCCAACAGTAGTACAACCTTATGGATAGGCCTCTCGAAGACAGATCGACCAGTTTGGAGCTTGACCTTCCTGATGTGACCGTCTGAGCTTGGGTACGTCTCAACCACGCGAGCGAGTTGCCACTGGCATCGGGGAGTGGAGTCGTCGACCATCATGACGATGTTGCCTATCTCCAGATTCTGCTGAGCCTTCTGCCACTTCTTCCGCTCTTGTAGGGTCGACAAATACTCAGTCTTCCAACGTGACCAGAACTGTTGGCAGGTACTGGACTCTGCGCCATCGGCGTCGGCAATAAAGATCTTGTTGGATGAAGACTCCTGGCGGAGGGAGAACTACCTTGCTTTTCAGCGTTAGCAGTTGGCTTGGCGTGAGGGGCTCTTCTGAATCTGGGGCCACCATGTCAACGTAGGTGAGAGGTCGGCTGTTCACAATTGCTTCAGCCTCGGTCATGAGGGTCCTCAAGAGCTCATCATCCAGTTGTTGCCCATGTTCTGCAGCAATGTTGAAGAGCGCCTGTCTGATTGAACGGATGAGCCTTTCCCATGTGCCTCCCATGTGACTGGCTGTGGGAACGTTCATATTGAATGTCACCCAATCACAAACTGTCCTTTAGCAGCTCTTGAGAAATCTTCGGTTGATCCATCTCGGCTAGGGCAGCGTCCAGTTCATTCTTTCCACCATGAAGTTTGTGCCTCTATCGGAGCGGAGTTGTCTCACTGGACCCCTTCTACATGTGAATCTGCGGTAGGCAATCAAGAATGAGTCGGTGTTCAGCGAATTAGCTGTCTCGATATGGACTGCGCGGGATGCCATACAGGTGAAGATGACCCCCCATCTTTTTAGCTCCTTTCGTCCTTCTTTAATCATGAAGGGACCAAAGTAGTCTACAGCGCTATAGGTGAAGGGTGCGGATGGATCCAATCTGTCCTTGGGTAGTCTGCCATCTTCTGCCCACAGGGAGCACGTCTGAGTTTGCGGCAGGTCACGCACTTCCAAATATGGCTGGTAAACAGCTGATCTTGCCCCCAGAATCCAAAAGCCAGCTTGGCGAATGCTATTCAGTGTCATGCCACGGCCTGAGTGACAACTCTGAACATGGTAGTGTTCAATCACCAGGTCAGTCACGTGGCCAGACGTGGAAGCAAGATGGGATGCTTGATCTCTTTAGGTGCTTTGGCTTGCTTGATGCGTCCACCGACTCTCAACAGCTTCGTTTCATCTATGACTGGGTCAAGCATATACAGAGGACTGCTCTTGTTCAGGGGGTTTCCTGGGCCTTGCTGCTCGCCATTAGGAAGACCATCGGGTTTGCTGAGGGCTCGAATTTCCTTTGGAAATGCTTCCTCTTGAGTTAGCCTCAGTATCAGTCGTTCTGCATGCTGGAGTTCGTCTACAGTGAGGGGGGTGTTGGCATCAGGTGCAGTAGTAGCTGTTTTGAAGCAGCGATCTCTAAGCTTCTTCATGTAGCGTTGGCACAATGCTACTGCACGTTTCAGGCGAAACCAGTTTGAGTAGGACTGGAATCTTTCAAGCATGCTCGGGTAGTTGGAGGCCTCGGTTTGGACATTGAATGCAGATGCCTTCTTCACCTCTGGGTCGTTTGAACTTGGCTCCACGTACTCAGTGTCAGGTGGAGGGGTTTCTCTTTCTTGCAGGAAACCTGGACCACTCCACCAGAGTTTGCTCTTGATGAGCGACTCGGCAGAAAGACCTCGGGAAGCTGCATCTGCTGGGTAGTTTTAGTGTCAAACATGTCGCCAATCTTCAGGTGTGGTGTGATCTCTGATCTTCTGCACGCGGTTGGCGACGAATATGTGGAACCTCTTGCTGTCATTGGCAATATACCCGAGTACGACTCTGCTATCAGTGTAGTAGAACTGAGTCACATCGCTATACTCTAGTTCCTTCATGAGGAAAGTACTGACTTTCACCGAGATGACGGCTGCTGTAAGTTCCAGTCGAGGGATGGTAACTGGCTTCGAAGGAGTTACTCTGGACTTTCCCATGACCAGAGTTGTACATACACTTCCTTTGTCGTCTATCAGTCGCAAGTAGCTACACTGACCATAGCCTTCGGTACTGGCATCGGAGAAGTGATGCAGTTCTGCGGACTTGATGACATCAAACTTCTCAGGCTTGTAGCATCGTGGGATATTCAGTGATGCCAAATGCAGGATGTCGTTCCTCCATTTCTCCCACTCTGATCTGATTTCCTCTGAGATTGGGTCGTCCCATGCATACCCATCACGACACAAGGTTTGGAGAATGCGTTTTCCAACAAGCAGGACTGTTGCTACCAGACCAAGTGGATCAAATATGGAGCTGACGCTCGACATGATGCCGCGACGAGTGGGTGGTTTGTCGTTGAAGTGGACTCTGAACTGGAAAGCATCGGATTCAACACACCACTGTACACCTAGAGTACGCTCGATGGGAAGGCCTTCTGAGAACACGTCAACGTTCTGAACATCCTTGTCGTTCACTGAGAGGTATGGAATTCACAACCACCTTGTCATTGGAGATGAACTTATGAAGGTGAAATCCGCTCTTCTGACACAGCCGTCTGCTGTCTTCTATCAACTTCAGGGCTTCATCGGAGTTGGGACTGACTTTAGTCCATCATCGACGTAGAAGTCCTTCCGTATGAAGTCGGCTGCCGCCGTCCCACAACTATCTTCGTATGCATCAGCAGCACACTTCAGTGCAAAATTTGCACAAGCTGGGGAAGAGTTAGCGCCGAACAAGTGAACCGTCATTCGATATTCATTTGGGGACTGGTTCATTTCACCTCCTGGCCACCACAAGAATCTCAGGTAGTTGCGATCTTCCACGTTGACGCCAACTTGATGAAACATGCCTTCGATGTCACAGGTGAAGGCGACGTGGTCCTTCCGAAATCGGCAAAGAACCCCAACAAGATTGTTGGTCATATCGGGTCCCTGCAGTAGGTGTCGATTCAACACTTCACCCTCGTATTCAGCACTGCAGTCGAAGACGACTCTGATCTTGTTTGGTTTCTTGGGATGGTATACCCCGTGATGAGGTATGTACCACACGGCCTTGTTGTCCAGGTCAAGTTCCTCGTCCGGAACCTTCTCTGCGTAGCCCTTTTCGATGATGTTTTCCATGAAGGTCTTGTAATCACTCGATATTTTTGGTTGCTCAACATCTTCATTTTTTGCTTGTTGAGCCGCTTCAGAGCTACTGGCTTGTTGTTGGGGAGCTGGACATCTGTTTTGAGTGGGAGGGGCATCTCAAAGTGGCCATCATCACGTCTGTGGATACCATCCTTCATCTTCTGCATGAACTTTCGGTCATCGTGGGAAACCATTTCTTCGGTGTCTTCCCGATGAAGTCCATCTCGAACATTTTTGTGACTTGGAGGGGGCTGACTTCTTTCACCTGGGTGCGAAAGGCGAAGTGCCTTGTTGCTCCTTGATGCATTCGAAATTCTGCAAACATTGTTGCCACCGTTGTCATGACGCATCATTCCTATCACTCCCCATCCAAGGGCTGTTCTGACTGCATATGGGGCATCTTCCTCTCCATGGACGACATCTCTCGGCTTGATTGCGCGAGTTGCATTGCAGCCAATCAAAAGTCCGATCTCGGTTTCACTCAGGTAGGGAGGTAGCAGGTTGGCGACTCGTTTCAAGTGAGGCCACTCCTTCACGGTGTCCAACTTCGGAATCTGCTCACGGTTGCATTGATAGATTCTCTGGAGTAGGCGCCTGGTAATTGTATCTCGGTGTCCTCGGGACAATCCCTTGACAGTTAGGCCATGCACCTTTCTGGATGATATAGTGCCCTTCGCTAATATTGTAGACAGACTCAGCTGGACTGCCTCTCCATCGATTCCGAGCCTTTCTAGTGTCCAATCTGAGACGAAGCAAGAATCGGAATGTTCATCTAATAGGGCGTATACTATCACCTTCGCAGAGGGTTCTTTGATGTGATGAACGACGACGGGACGATGAGAGTGTGTGAGCAATTTTCTCCGACGTCCAAGTGTCTGCACTCGATGTGTGGTAGATTGAACAACAACCATTTCTTTGTCATTGTGTCATCTTTGGTCTGCACATCTGGAGTGGACTTGGAGAAGTCGTGCAGCAAAGTAGGGTGGGAGCGCCCACAGACTGCACACTGCTTCTTGTGGCGACACTCGCGACTTCTGTGACCCCATTTGAGGCATCCAAAGCAAAGGGCGCTCTTCTTGATGAGGTCATGCCTTTCACTAAGGCTCATGGCTGCAAAACTGCTACAGGAATCGAGTTGATGTTGGCTTCTTGCAGAGGGGACATGTTGATGCCTTGTTTGCATTGGGTGAAGGGGGGTGTTTGCCCTTTAGGGGGCTAGTCTTCTTCTTCGTTGTGAGCTCATCTGCCTTTGAGGCAAATGTCGTGGCTGTTCCCGACTTGGTAGGTTTGACAAATTTTGTCAATTCCCTTCTTCTCGTCCATCGGTTTTTGGTGAAAGGGGCTACAGGCAATGCGAGCCTCCTTTGCGATGATTTGCACAGCTCGGCAAAGGCGGGTAGTCACCTTCCTCTGCATCCTTCTGGCCATACATGCACTGGTCGACAAAAACGAAGCCAACGACCCTGCACCTGCCTCGGTAGCTTCTCTATAATTTTCTTGTGCTCGGCTGGGTCGTCAAGAAACCTTTAACTGGCTCAGAGTTGACATGGCTGTTTCGCACTGGAAAAGGAAATCTGAGAGATTACGCAGTCCTTTTCCATCGTCTTGCTTCACGGTCGGCCATTTGCTTATTTTCTCACGATAGGTGCTTGCAGCTAGCATCTTGTTACCGTACCGCTCAGTCAG
>NW_022145112.1:0-4951 GCF_000002235.5 Strongylocentrotus purpuratus | reverse complement strand
TACACACAGACTCACTCCAACTAATAAGAGGTCAATTGTTTGAAGCACTAAATAAGGACACTCCTCAGGAACATTTCTCCAAGTTATTATATCACCTAGTAATATGGGAAACCGATGACAAAGGCTCTTACAGGATTCAGCAGAAATCTTTTGGCCCTAGACTCAAAATGTCACCATGTTTCATCACCTGGGCAACAGTGTAGTAGGGCAAGGACCCTCGGATTTACAGGCCTTATTTCTTGAAGTTTCAAAGCTAAGACTTTTCCAGGTTCACTCACTGTAAGAATAGAACTAATCAAAATATTTACTGTCGTGCTTGGTACCTAAGATGCTGCATAGTATAAAGACCTAAATTAAGGCATAACATTGTTAACAATGGTTTGGGTGTAAGGTACCACTCAGTACTTCTGAGCTGTTTGTCCAAATTTCCAGGTAGCTATACCTTTGATGCGGACTCTTTCTTGCATTTGTTTGCTTTGTCTTCAGGCTTCCCCCTTGGCACCTACACGATTTTTGTCAGGTACTTCTTAGCACCTGTTCTTTGGGTACTTGCAGCTTGGTATATGAAGGAATTGTGTGGTACTTGTGACCTTTTGGTACCATTGGAGTGACACTGAGCAAATCTCTCTAAGCCCTAGAAGTTACCAAAGTCCACTTAATTGGCCCAAATACTTACTTCTTGCATTTGTGACAGAGAATGTGACATAATCTCGGACGATTCAATTTGCGATACAACAATCCTGTTAATGGCAATTTAATCTCCATGAAACCACCACAAACAAACACGTTACTGAAAGACTTTGATTTAATTACTGCAAAATCCACAAGACGAACGATCTCCACAGATCTTCAGCCAGATCACATTCACTTCAAATTTCACTCCGTGATTAATTCTCAGAGAGGGCAATTTCTTGTGACAGAGACGAAGTTCATTGTTCATGGACCCCCCCCCCCATCCAAAATAAAAAGACTTAGATTTGCATTAGCACTGAGTGTTGCTAAACTGTATTTGACGTTGATCAGCACAGCTCAACGTGATTAATTTATCGTGGATCCCGGCCAAACGTCAAGCCAAGCCCAGGAGATGATAAAAACAAGAACAAGTAAAAGAAAATGGCAGTCAAATACTTATAAAAACAGTGAATAAACTCGGACAGTGGACGTAGAATAAGCCTAGGGTGAACTAGAGTTGCAAGAATAACATCCTGGCTGCTTGGTCCGAAACCACTTGTGACAGCATTCATAATTGTATTTCATATGTTGTGACGCACATTCTCTGCTTATATCAGAACCTCGGCAGCAGGTACCCGCCCCGGTATGATCCGTAGAGGCACGCTGAGCCTTGGCGCATCTCACTGTCTCATCTCAAGGAGAGAATCCGATTCCTCCAGCCGGTGGGAAAGATTTGAAAGAAGAAAAAAATACCGAGAGCACAGTGAAAGAACGGCAAGGAGAGAGACTATCATGACAGCACTGACTGCCTTCAGGAAATGGAAGTAGGCTTCTCAGACCACAGGGACACCCGCAGAATCTTAGAGGAAAAAAATACCCACATGAAATCGGAACAAGAACAATCAATGGATGATCATGTCAAAAAATCCTGTTCACACTCTCGAAAATCTCAGCTTTGGATTGTGTCAAATCCCAAGATGTTCTTCTGTTTACACTAGAACTAGTTGAACCTAACTTGAAAAGGATGTGCATGTATTAAAGCTGTGCCTAAAATCCTCAGTCTGAACAAGGCATGATACGAACGAATAAACAATAACAAGTATGCTGATTGGTAAATCAGCACTTTATGAAACAAAATTCCCTGAATATTTCCTGATATTTCCCTGAGAAATGTCCCAAAATTCAATGAGAACTATTTTCACTTTAATGAGGTTGCTATAAATCAAGAGGTGGTGTAGCAAAGCAACTAAGATACTGACAATATTCACACTGCATAAACACTAAAAAGCCACCATTACCAGTCAGTCAACAGACAACTTGGACACATGGCACAAGATGCACATAAGCCAAACTGGCAAAAACTTTCCGTTTTGGGTCGTTCCCTAAGTTTTCCTAGATTTCTGGTGTTTTTTCCCAAATTCACTGAGTTTTCTCCGACTGGAAATTGGAACTCATTTTCAAGGTTTTCCCTGATTTCCAGAGTGGCTGGAAACCCTGTGTATAGAGAGAAAAGGTCAGAAATTACTCAAACGTAATGGAAGTGTTTAAAAAACAGAGATTCACCAAACCGATGCATTATCCACGGACTCATAGGACTTTGTACAATGAACTTGTTTGGTCTGATGAACCGGTCTCTGGTTTAATGTCGAACAAAATTCCATGCATTTCCAAATACAAGTCCCCTTTATTCTGATTTAACCTCACTCAATGAATCACAAAAATAGTGGGGGAAAAGTTCAAAAGCACAGAATACTTGACTTCTGCATCAGCTTACAATTCTCCCATTTGATCGAATCATTGCTATTCCTTGTCAATCTGCAGGTACAAAAAAAATGAACAAAAGGCAGAAAACTACGACTCAAGTGTATCTGACTTCTGAGCTCAGCAAGACGTCTCCTTCTCTTCCTCTATTTTGTCCCGGTCACTAATTGTATACCTTCGTGTTAAGTCCAGTCTACAAGCCACAACACATCTGACAGCATTGCATTGTCCCGAACAGACGGCCAATCACGCTCCAATAATAGCCAGTGCTCATCACCTGACAATCGGGACGCGAGAGGAGCAGCGGCCGTGAATTGGATTTTTTTGGAAGGGCTCATCACACCTCTCAACAATGGAGACGGGCTGATTGCAAGCTGGAGTGACGTTGTCCTCAAACGGAGAAACCGAACGAGGGGGGGGGGGGTAAGAACACGGGCAGCAATTGTTGTCAAGCCTGTCTTGGAACAGCATCTTGAAAAATGTCTTGGCTGGTGTCGAGAGATGAACAGAACGTGGTAATAATTGTGGAGACTCATCTGTTGCCTGACACGTCTCATCCCAGTCTGCTGTCTTAATCTTGTGAGAATTTCTTTTACGAAATGTCTGGACTGGCCCAATTAGTGTCACATCCAATTAAAATTGAGACGTAATCTTAAAAAACATGCATGGCAAGTGTGAGAAATGTCACTCGGCAAAAGTGAACAACATCCAACTGATTACCATCTTTTGTTGAATCAGTGAATTATGTAACCCTTTTGTCTTTTAAGAAACCTCCATTTTAGAAAGTGGGAAACAAGTTCCACCTTTAATCTTTAGGGATGACATTAAACAGACCTCGATAAAACCACTTTCCAAGTAAAGAAACCATACACTTATTGCTGCCAGGTGTGAAAATAAATACAACCACACAAAAAAGGAGACTACTCTGAAATTCCAGCAGCGAAAAATTTGGGGGACGGTCAGGTTCATCTTTGCCATTCGAACAATAAATACGCGGACTGCAATAAACACGACCAATTTCATTAATCACGTTGACTTGTCTTACCAACTTGCCTCGTGAAACAAAACACCAACGACAGGGTCTCATTACAGATTCTTAACTTACTTCGCATCTTCATCCGAAAAAAAGAGAGGATGGTTAGATAACCTGACAAGAAACAAAAGCAAAGAAAGGAAAGCTAATGGTGTCTGGTCGTCCTCAATGAAAGCGGCAACCTGATCAGTAATCAAGGTAATTAAATGCCCCAGTGACAATACGGCCTAAGGAGTAAGGGGTTCCTGAAACCCAACCATCATGAGTAAATGTCAGTCCACGCTTGCGTCCCACATCTGAGGAAACCTCTCCGTTCTTGCCGTTTAGCAAGATGCAACCACCGTTGGCAAATAAAGAATCCTGTACCGAGTTCTGACAGAAGGTCTCTCTCAATATCTCACCGTTCTCTCTCTTTCTCATGGCATATTTACCATTACGTGTAATATTTATAGGGTTCATTCTCTAAGAGAGAAAGGAACAAGATTTTTTTTTTTACGATAGTTCAGCGAGGATGTCCTCTAATTGATGTGGAGAGATTTGTGACCGAGGGAACTCGACAGCAAGTAATCGTCTCTTTCGTTCTTTGGTCTTCTTCCCAACTCTTCTATTAAGACAGGGGGCTTTAAGGATATGAATTAAAGCATGACGGTCACCGGAGAGAAGTCATAATTTGTGGTGTTGGAATTCTGGTAATTGGCGTGAAATCAGAAAGGGCTCTTGGGGAAAGACTTTCCTAAGTAGTTCTTTACTGGCAGGCTTTGGAGTAGAAAGCAAAACAATTGAAGATGAGCTTATCCCTGTGTTCAGTGATACATGAGTTAGTCATGCAAGTAAACATTCTCTGTGTTGGACATACACATAAACACATTGGCAATTCTTTGAAAAAAAGTATGTCAGACACAACAAATGATACACTGTAGCTTCACAGTAAATATTAAAGAAAAGACAAATAAACAAAGAAAGAAAAAAAAATTTTTCTTTTCATTTGATATTTCCAATTGATTAAACTGAGTTTAACATCCTAAAATAGTGACAATATATTGAACTATTTGGTAGCTTTTAAATATTTACTTATCATATGTCCAAATGTGAAACAAATACAGTACAAACATTGAAAAAATACCATAAAAACAAGAGAGGGCTCCTTTTTTCTTGAGCAAGTGTGTAGTTCTTTAACAGTGAACTTGACAACCAATTATTCACTAAAGCTGTTACTTCACATGTAAGCAAACATCAGCACACATATCAACTTTACGGGAAGTAAAACCCCCCAAAAATCTAAAATAAATGACAAATCCAAACACGATGATTTAACAGAATAACAGCTCGTACCTGGCAACAGATCGATATACTACAAAGTGTTACAGCGGGACTTCAAACAAACTGCCATAGACTGCCTTCAAGCCTTTATATATAGTTTCACATTCCCTGTACGTCGCCCCAAATCAAGCTTTTCCACTTGCACTATATTAAGCCGCTGAGCTC
>NW_022145111.1:0-4972 GCF_000002235.5 Strongylocentrotus purpuratus | reverse complement strand
AACATCCCTCTTGCAAAATAATGGAGTGTTCAGCTGGCGAGTAAGATGTAAACAACCCTTTTTATGGAGATTGACGCGTGCGTATCATGTTCTGCGCGATGTCGCGCAGAACGCACCTGGCGCGTTGCGTTTTGAATTGAGAACTATAAAATTCTGACTCCTGGTAGTGTGCGCATGCCTACGTGAGGATTGTGAACGTTCAACGAATGAAACGATCAGAGGCACTGGATTTTTAGGAGTCCACATTTTATTGTGACACTGGAAAAGTGTTTAAGACCAGCTAGCCATGTCTTTATCATCCGTTTAAGACCGGCCACGTGACGGGCTCTCGACCAATAGGAATGCGTAAACTGTCTTAGGTACTTATGATGTATATTATAGCAGTTTTTGGCTGCGTAAAATTAGGCAAAGGGTGATGTTTGGTATGGCAAAATGTTTGATAAAGCAGTGTAGAATATAGTGGCATTTCTACTATATTCAACTGTAAAATTGGTGAAAAATGTTAAAACTAATTCATGCACAGTGTCATTGACTCACAGGTTCCATACGTGGATGTTCTGTCTACCATGCTGGATCCCACTCTTCCCTTGACTCAACAAGAGACTGAGGAATGGGGTGACCCGCTCAATGACGCAAAAGCCTTTGATTACATCAAGTCTTACTGTCCCTACCAGAACATTGCATGCCAGGTGAGGAGATGATATCAAGGTGATCATTAGCAGACTGAGTCTCATAGGTGTAAGGCATCATCTCATTAACTCTACCGGGAGTTGCAAACAAGTTTATATGCAGCAGGCCTTTTGTATTGGGTATTGGTTGCAAAATTCTGAACAACATTCCTGGAATCTTCTACAGTGAAGTTATTAGCATTGTTTGCGCACTGATGACTTCATTTCGGTAAGATTCTGAGAAAAATGTTTCAGAATCCTCATACTCGAAACAGCTGGGCCATTGCAGATAAACTGGTCCACAAGTTAGGTCAAGTAAAAAAAAATAAGGAAAGAATGTTGCATCTTGATGCCACTTTTTTCATCATATATATTCTCAATGAAGGTCAGTCATTGCAAATTTATTCTGAAAATATTTGCTAAACTTTTACAAAATTAAACGCAAAATCACATCCTTACACCTGAATTAAATGTGAAGACGGGTTTGTGCAAAGTCGGAATAAAATTATCATGCGCATTTTGCACTGTACACATGTGAACCTGTAGGCACATGCCGTGTTGTCTCCCCAACTGCACAGGGCTATCAAAAGTGGTCACAGATCACCACCTAATGTTCACGCAAGGAGCCCATTGTAGAATTATTAAACAAACGTTTACCTCTGTAAGGCCAAAAAAAAAAAGTCTCCGGTTTCTGGTATGGAGCTTGCCCCAAAAGTGGTGCGGCGACGCGGCTTTTTTTTTTTTTTTTACCTGTTTTTTTTTTTTTTTGGCTTCAAATGTCGGCTGATGACTGCAAATGGTGCCCGACTAAACTTAGTGCAAATATATGGGAGTCCAGAGAGGCCACATAAATCTTATTCTCGATCATAACCCCATCTAAAAACACGTTAAAATTGTGCAGCAGCAGAATTTTTGTGGTTTGGCGGTTTTGAAACATCATCTTGTATTGAAAAAAAAACTTTTTCATTTTGCCGAAGCGCATGGCTACGGCGACGCGCGCGCATACCAGAAACCGGAGACTTTTTTTTTTGGCCTAAGGCCCGGTTCATACTCTGCGCGAAAGCGAACGCGAATTTGTGACGTCGTGGCTAGTATTCGCGCTGCGAATCGTAAAAGTTGACATATTTCAACTTGGCGAATTTCGCAGCGAATGTTTAATGATGTCAAATTCGCTTCGCATATGCTTCTGCATGAAGTATGAACCGGGCTTGAGACATTAGTCAGCATGATATTTGACACCTCAGTGACCTCACTGACCAATTGTGTTTATTCCTGTAGGACTATCCATCAATGTTGGTCACCACCTCCCTGGCCGATACCAGGGTCCCTGTCTGGATACCTCTGAAGTATGTAGCCAAGCTGCGTCACATGATGTCTCATCGAGTCCTGTCCATAATTCCCTGTTTTTGTGGGTGCATGAAGAGAGCGGCCACTTTGGGCAGTTTGGGGAGCTGGATATTTCTAAACAGGTTAGGACTTGCAGTCAAATACCTCGTTTTGTGAATTTTGTCATTGGCCTTGATTTTCGTTGACATTGCTTAAAAAAATGAACTGCTGTGCAATGTGAAAATAACCCCAAAAATCAAAATTGAATCTCTGCTGCTAGAAACAAGTCTTATAAATTCAGTCCAATCATGAGTGTTTCAATACCTATTTACCCAGTCTATCACCTGTCAATTCCAAAGCAACGTCACAAGTAACGTGATAATTTGACTTTCAAATATTGTTTATTTTCTCCTTTAGTTGCAGTCCAGATAGCATTCTTGTACACATCAATGGGACTGTGCATGAACTGAAACATTGCCAACAGTAGCAGAGGAGGCCAGTACTTAGTCATCAGAAGTTGTCACTGCAGCATCGAGGGAGATATTGCGATGAACTTCAAGATACCAGGGAAGAGATTGTGAGGAAGTCAAAAGGTGTGAAGTTTGTCTGAGTTGTGGATGCGCGAACATGCAGCACAAAGCTCAAACAGTGTGTCTTCTGGGGACAGTT
Organism: Strongylocentrotus purpuratus; assembly: GCF_000002235.5. NCBI lineage: Eukaryota > Metazoa > Echinodermata > Echinoidea > Camarodonta > Strongylocentrotidae > Strongylocentrotus > Strongylocentrotus purpuratus. The sequence goes on along the minus strand of NW_022145111.1, from coordinate 2,309 downwards.
CAAAGGTTCTGAAAAAAGTTTATGGAAAAAATGTTGCAACCTGACGCCACTTTTTTCTTCATATATCTTCTCAATGAAGGTCAGTCATTGCAAAAATGATGATAAGACATGAATCTGGGACTGAGAAACATTTCCAATTTTGTTAGGAAGTACTTGACATAGGCTTTGTACACTACCACTGAAGTGGTGTCAGGTTGCAACTTTTTATCCAATGTATTTCCCAGATGCCCAGTGTGCAATATGTGTAATTTTTTTTTTTTTTTAAATGTCGGATTTTGGGCCATTGGAAAGGCCATTCCAATGAGGTACATAGTATGGGAATCGGACAAAATCTGACAGAGTTATAGATATTTTCAGAATCTGAATGGCTGGTTTTTTTTCAGATTTATGATATTTGTACTCTTGGATGTATCTCACGACCCCTTCTCCCTCATTCCTAAAAGGGCCACACATATTTAAAAGAAATAGTATCAAAATTATGGAATAGGATTTTTGTTGAAAAACAATTGGCATCTTTCATTTTCACGACTATAGAACTCAAAACTGTAGACTTTTTCTCAGTATTTTATTTTTTGACATTTCGATTAATGCGAACTTATAACTGCCATGATTTGTGAACACAATGTCCGATTGAAGTGCAACGAACAGTATTGCACGGAGCATTTTATTTCTTCCTAAGAACTTAAAACTCGGATTTTGACCTGCCCAGTTCTGTCTCATTTTGCCAGAACGCCTCACAAGTATTGAAAAATTGTGGGTAAAACATTCCAGCATCTCAGCATCTCAGCATCAGTGGCCAAGCAAATCAGCATCTTGGTCAATAAACGTCCTGAGCATGTGAAAATAAATAGGTGTGTGCAATGTCTCATTTGAAAGTGAATATCTTTGCCAGTGCTACAACACTAATAATGCAGCAAACTGTTTTAGAATTTGTCAAATTTCCTTTCTCACCCTCTTACACATTCTTGTGTAGCAGCAAGCTGTTACAGATTCAGTCACATGCCGTAGCCTTGTCTGGGACTACTTCATCTTTATCACCATCTCTCGAGGCCGTAGCCTCATTAGGGGCGCCCCCTCACTCTTACTACTACTGGGACAAACCTGCTTGTCCCTCAGGAAACTCTCTGTTTGAAGCCTCACATCGAGGAAGGTGGCCTGGACCCCCTCCACCCACTATATTCTTCTTTCTTGTACACATCGTCATCTTCAATCGCGTCGGTGAAGTTATGATGAGCTGTCTCCACTGCATTGAATGCATCGTTCGCCTTCCAGGAGAAATCTTCTAGTGTTCCGGGACTTGTATCTTGGTTGTTTAGAGCGAGTTTCCAAAGGTTGATTGCTTGAGTCATTGTACCCTTACAGTTCCTTCTCAGTCGGGCTAAATCTTTCTGCGAAGCCATCATTAGTGAAAGTCCCCAAAGGTTATCTTTACAGCGCACTCGCTGAGTAATCCTGGTTAATTCACTCACTTTTACTGCTCTTGGGCTCGGAGCCAGTATTAACATAGAAGGCGTCCTTAGATCGCAACACACAAATGCGAACAGGCAACACGTTGACCACGGTTAAACCCTAACATTTATTGTTCCAACCGTGTCCAGGTGACTACCTACAGTTCGGTGACTGAATACGAAAAGGAAATACAAAAACACATGCAAGTATTTAAATGTTTAAACATGAACATTAAAGTTTAAACATTACATGCAAGAAGATAAGTTGCTTCAATAGTTTCACAGCTCCTGATAAATTTACTCAAAACGTCACCAGCAATTTACTTATAAGGCCAAATGTTCTGATGGAAATCTACCATTAGCAATAAGAGGAAAACATTGAACAATGCTCACTTGAATGTGACCTCTCCAAGCCTTGATCTCATCAAACGTGACTATGTCATCACCAGACTGAATCTCCTTACTGAAACAGTAATTACATAAGTACGGTTTCAACATAAGGGTCATCAGAGTATACAAATATTCGAGTAATTAAAACGTAGTACATCAAACTAAATCATCACATAGAAAATATGAGTTCGGGCCAAAATTGTACCTGCTATAAACATGTTTTGTATCGACAGTGCTCTTAATATCCATGTTCAAGGTAGTAGGGAATTTCTCAATATAATAAACCATTATTGTGGGAATCAGAAAAATGTATACTGATCATAAAGACATTTCAAACTGTATGGACTAAAAAAGCCATCTTGTTTTTCATGACTAGATGAGATTGCAAATGTGACAAGAAGATCGAATGATTAATTGACGTTAGAACGAAAGTGTTAATTTATATAAAACATCATTACAGCAACATAAAAC
>NW_022145110.1:0-4989 GCF_000002235.5 Strongylocentrotus purpuratus | reverse complement strand
CCTGCTATCCAATGATTAACAAACTTCTGAAAGTCAGTAGGTTTAAGCACACATCAATTGACTGAATAAAACTTGGTTGAGGAAACTTTCAACGTTGGAATAAGACTTGTACAAAGCAGAATGAAAACGATAAGTGAAAGGTCACCAACATGTCACACTGCGCAAACGCAGCACAGCGAGAGTGAACTCCGGTGCCTATGGCAACCAAAACTTATTAACATACTTATTTGTATGGAACGCCTGTTGGAGCTAAAAGAACAAACACTTAATTATATACACATGTACATGTCACTACAGTAGCTCCCCTCTAGATTGTAAGAGATAAATGAAACAATCGATACAAGCAGTTGATAATAACAGTCAGTGACAGTCGAATTGTTCATATTTGGCTGGCCAGTGAACTCGTCGACCAGCTCTGGTGGCTCGTTGTGGAGGAGATGGCGTCTCTGGCGATGGGGGTTGTGAAACCGGCAAAACAGTTCTCTCGCGGGGGGTTCTCGCGAATCTGTCGGGAAGACGACGTTTCTGTGGATGGGGGTGTGATTCTGGCAAAACAGTCCCTTGCGGGTGTGTTCTCGCGAATCTGTTGGGAATGCGCGTTTGTCCAGTCGTCATCAAGATACGCCACTTTCAGACGATCCTTGGCAACCGCATCCCGTCTGCCGTTGAGGTCCAAAACAAAGTATTTGCTGGCGCGCTTGATGATGCGAAATGGTCCATCATACGGAGGTTGTAGGGGTGTTTTCACTGCATCATGCCGAACAAAACGTGTGTGCACTTGTCTAGGTCAGCTGGAATGTGTGATTGTCGCTGTTGTGGCCTGGGCGGAGTGGGACGAATGTCCTGCATGTGACAACGCAGCCTGTGAACATACACACTGGGGTCGAGCTCAGCATGATCATTGTTAGGCACAATAAACTCACCAGGCAGCCTGACTGTGGTACCGTACACCATTTCTGCTGGAGAGAAACCGATATCTGACTTGATAGCGGCTCTGATGCCTAACAGGACGAGGGGAAGAGATTCCGTCCAACGTGGGTTAGCATGAGTCTTTAGCGATGCCTTGAGTTGTCTGTGTAGTCGCTCTACCATCCCATTTGCAGCAGGATGATATGATGTAGTGTGAATTCGTTGACAACCGAGCATGTCAGTGAGCATTCGAAAAAGTCGTGACTCGAACTGGCGTCCTCTGTCGGTGGTGATGGTAGCTGGTGCACCGAACCGAGAAACCCAGTGGTAACGAATGCATGGGCCACAGTCTCAGCAGTCATGTCAGGAATGGGGATCGCCTCCGGCCAACGTGTAAATCTATCCACACACGTAAGCAGGTAGGACTGTCCGGCTGACGGTGGAAGGGGACCGACTAAATCGATGTGTACGTGTGAGAATCGTGCGTCGGGTGTGGAGAACGTACCAAGTGGCGACTTGATGTGGCGATGAATTTTGCATTGTTGGCACTTGCGACAAGTCTTAGCCCAAGCGCGAACGTCTTTGTTAATACCAGGCCACACGAACCGTGCAGTAAGTAACTGCTGTGTGGTCCTGATACTAGGGTGCGACAGTCCATGCAAAGCGTCAAAAACTGTTCGACGAAACGGGGCTGGGATGAAGGGTCGAGGCGTCCCTGTGGAGGTATCGCATAGAATGGTACCCTGCGATGTCTGGAGGGGGACGGCAGTTAGCTGGAGAGAGGTGTCGGGGAGATGTTTCAACTCGTCGTCATCGATCTGTGCTTGAGCGATGGCGTCGAAATTGATAGTCGCGTTCGTTGGTAAGGCATTAACCTCCAGACGAGAGAGTGCATCCGCCGCTGCATTATCATGGCCGCTGATGTGTCTAATGTCCGAGGTATACTGGGATATGAGGTCAAGTTGTCGAATCTCCCGAGGAGAATGGCGGTCTAGTTTGGAGTGTAGGGCGTACGTAAGGGGCTTGTGATCAGTGTAAGCGCGGAATGTCCGTCCCTCCAGCATGTGTCGGAAATACTTGATGCCGAGGTATAGAGCTAAAAGCTCTCTACCAAAAGTACTGTAGCGGGTTTCCGCTGGTTGGAGGCGCTTGGAGAAAAACGACAGTGGTTGCCAAACACCCTTGACGTGTTGCTGGAGAACACCGCCCACGGCCTTGTCCGATGCGTCGACTAAGAGGCATAACGGTGCGTCAGTCTGTGGGTGACTAGGAGTGTTGCGTCGGCCAATGCAGCTTTCACACGCTCGAAAGCTAGCTGCTCGTTCGGCCCTAACTGAATCGGCTCGTTTTTCTTCCTCCTGTTCTTGAGCAGGTCGGTCAGGGGCTGGAGAATGTCTGCACAGTGGGGAACAAAACGCCTGTAGAAATTGATGAGGCCAAGAAATTCCCGCAACTTACTCAGCGATGCCGGTTCCGGGAAATCTCTGATGACTTGCACCTTGTCAGGCAAAGGACAGACTCCATGCTGGTTGACGAGATGACCGAGGAAGAGAGGGATGGCACGCCGAACTGGCATTTGTGGGGGTTTATGACTATGCCATATTGCGAGAGGCGGTCGAACAGGAGTCGAAGGTGTTCTTTGTGTTCAGCTTCTGATGAGCTCGCTACCAGCAGATCGTCAATGTAGGCGAAGACAAATGGTAAACCACGGGTTACCTCGTCGACGAACCTTTGGAAAGTCTGTGCCGCATTGCGGAGCCCAAAGGGCATGCGCACAAACTCGAATAATCCAAACGGTGTAGTGATGGCAGTCTTACGGATGTCTGTTGGTTCCACTGGTATTTGATGGTAGGCGCGTACCAAATCAATCTTGGAGAACAACGTGCACCCGTGAAGGTTGGAGGAAAAATCCTGCAGGTGTGGAATTGGGTAGCAGTCCGGAATGGTGTTCTTGTTGAGGGCGCGGTAATCACCACACGGACGCCAATCCCCGGGAGTTGACTTAGGCACCATGTGCAACGGAGAGGACCATTCGCTACTGGAAGGGCGAACAATTCCAAGGCTAAGCATATGGTCAAACTCAGCCTTGGCAAGTGGTAGTCTGTCCGGGGCAAGTCGACGGGGTCTAGCCGCAACCGGGGGGCCATGAGTTTCGATGTGGTGCGTGATGTTGTGCTGTACCTCCGTTTGCTTATACACAGGACGCACTACATCGGGATACCGGCTAAGGAGCTCGTCGTATTGTGATGAAGCTGCATTCACAAACATGGGGCTCGCGGACGGGGTACCAGACATTATTCCTTGTATGGCAAGACTAGTTATGGAATCGACAAGTCGCTGGTTCTTTACATCGACTAGTAGGTTGAACTGCCGAAGAAAACAGCTCCAATAATAGGGGTTGGCAAGTCGGCAACAATAAAAACCCAACGGAATACTCGGCGAAGTCCCAAATCTAAAGTCAGAGACTTCTCGCCGTAAGTTACAATAGGTGAGTGATTGACCGCTTGTAGCTGTATAGAAGTGGGTTGAGCTCGTGATTTGTGACTGCGTGGCAAAACACTCACCTCAGCGCCGGTGTCAACTAGGAAACGAGTGCCTGTGGCCTTGTCAGTTACATGGAAGAGGCGACTTGTTGTATCGCTGCCAGACCGACCTGTCGCCGCTAGTCGTTGGCTTGGCCGTTTTCCTGGTTCCGCTGTGGTTCTGTGCGTCGCGAACAAGGACTGGTGCATTTTCGTGCATTAGTTCCGTACTTCCAATGATACCAGCATTGCGGTCACCGGATGGCTGGTTATCCGCAGAAGGGGTTGGACTACGTTGTCTGGGTCGACTGCGGGAGGAAGAACGGGGACGGTCTTGTCGCTGCATGCCCTGTAGCTGAAAAGTCAAGGCCTGCACTTGCCGAGTCAGGTCATCACCTTTGCGTGCAGAGTGAGTACCTCAGGGAGGCGTGTCGTTGCGGGGGTGGAGGGGTGGTGAAGAAACCGTGGAAATTTGCGATGCCGGCGTAGAGTGGGCAGACACCTCGACAATTTTGTCAGCCAAATCTGCCAGTGCTCCAATTCCCACAGTGTCCGCTGTGGAGGCCAAAATGGACTGGACGGTGTGGGGAAGTCGCTGTACAAACAACTGCTTCAAAATCCTCTCCTCCAGCTTGTTGTCCCCCAAAAGCTGGTGCATGCGCCGCAACAACTGCGAGGGCTTGCGATCTCCCAATTCCTCTGAAGTAAGCAGCTGGTGTAATCGTTTCTGCTCAGAAACTGAAGTGCGACGAATGAGTTCAGATTTCAGCTTATCGTAGCAGTCCGTGGATGGGGTGTAATCAGGATATCCCGCACCTCTTGTGCGACCTCCGGTTGCAAAGATCCGATAACGTAGGCAAAACGAGTCTCCTGGGTAGTGATATGGCGGATGACAAACTGAGCCTCCACCTGGGTAAACCACAGGGTTGGGTCATTAGGCCAAAATGGAGGGAGTTTGAGGCTTACTGCAGCTTGCATCGGCATGACAGGCGGTTGAAATGGGTTAGAGGGAGGTGAAGTTGGAGGCGGTGTACCCTCTGTCCCATCAGGTTTAACTTCCACAGACATGGCTTGTGCAGAAGGTCACAATTGTTCAAAACAGGGTCACCAGTGTAGTAATTCGTGTTTTCTCCCGAAATGAGTTCTACTACTGTTTATCAAGCCTCGTGTCTGTTCTTACAAGTCGTGAAAAACGGCACACAAAATGTTGGTTGTTTACAAAGTTTTAATGCTCTCAAAACTCACAAGTTCGTCATGCACCTGCTATCCAATGATTAACAAACTTCTGGAAAGTCAGTAGGTTTAAGCACACATCAATTGACTGAATAAAACTTGGTTGAGGAAACTTTCAACGTTGGAATAAGACTTGTACAAGCAGAATGAAAACGATAAGTCAAAAGTCACCAACATGTCACACTGCGCAAACGCAGCACAGCGAGAGTGAACTCCGGTGCCTATGGCAACCAAAACTTATTAACATACTTATTTGTATGGAACGCCTGTTGGAGCTAAAAGAACAAACACTTAATTATATACACATGTACATGTCACTACAGAC
>NW_022145109.1:0-5000 GCF_000002235.5 Strongylocentrotus purpuratus | reverse complement strand
CTATATTTGGGCGTACATGATTATCTGTTTACAGACAGAGGTCTATGCCAGTGAGCGGCCAGCTCGATAATCTTCGTGTACATGTCAGGAACTCTGTCGGGGTCAGAGCCCAGTATCATCAATCTAATGCATGATATGCGTGAGCTCTGTGTTGGTCAGAGCTCAGCTCAAAAATGCTGGGTTACAGCCCAGTTCAACAATGACCAGAACTGTTGTTGTTGTTGATGATGTGATGAATGGAACGTTCGGCAAACTAGTGCCTTTGTGCCGACCAGAACTGCCATTTCTACGCGCTTTATATAGACTTTTGGGTGCACGTCTTAGCCAATGAGAGCATTGGATTCTGTAGTCATGAATAGCGCCTACGTGTACATGGCATGGGGAAAGTTCTCTATGGGAGATTTGTACACGGCTGACAGACATTTTACTGAAAGAAAGTCCGAGAGTAGTGGTTAGCGGGCGAGTAGGACCACTCACGGGTGCGTTACGGGGAACTGATCCTCAAGGAAAAGGGAAAGGGAATAACTTTCTATATACATAGGGCTGTGTACAAGACATAAGCGGTGGTCACATCTTACGGTCATGAACGTAGTTGACCGTAAAATATCCTAGTAGTCGTAGTTAAACGTAGTTAAAACGTAGTTATGAACGTACTTTGACCTTGGAGGAAAGCCATGATTTGGCCGTAGTTAGCCCAAAAGTTTTCAACATGTTGAAAATATTTCTACGGTCAGCGTGAATGCCTATACCGTACTGTGATCCTAGTATGTACGTTATTAACCCTAGTGGACCCTAGTTGACCCTACTTGACCCTACTTGACCGTAGTGTTGACCGTAGTTTACCCTAGTTGACCGTAGTAACCATGGCACTACGGTCGAGGTACGGTCAACTACGGTCGAACTACGTTCACAGTACGGTCACAGTACGGTTTAGTGCGATATGTAGGGTTAGGGTTGAAGACAATTATTCGATTAACCACTTATGGAGTCGACACTGTATCACCAGGGCAAATCATAACGCATAGTGCAAGTCAAAAGAATTTCCGCAGGGAGAGCACGCTTATCGCTAGCATATCGCTGTTCAGTTATTAGCGTGGACTGTTTATCAAAATCCGATTACAAACCGCGTGTTGTGACGTCCGTCACGTGCATGCATTGACTGATATGAGGGCGACAACTAGACTGTATGAAAAACACATAGCACACTGCACTCACTAGGATATTCGCTCCATCATATTATCACGGAGTCACTCCATCTTTGGGCACATTCATCGACTCCCTAGCAACACCCCCAGCACACGCAGCCCTAAAGCTGGCCGTTGATGTATCTACAGGAGCCAAGCCTATCCTGGTTGGTCACGACCACGCGGCCGCCCCCGCCTACCTGGGTGCGACAGGTTGAGGCTGACCATGCTCTGTCAGTCCCTGACCTGTGGCACACCTCGACTGACCGGTTGGTGTTGGTGGCTCAACGTCCAGTAGCTGGATTTGGAGACTGATAATGATAAAGAAGATGACGCTTGTCGGGGGGGAAGCCTCACTTGATAGAACAGAGCGGTAATATCGCCCGACACCGCAGTATGACCCTGGCGAAAGCAAAATAGAACGTCCACGGGGAAGGACCTAGGACCAGCAAGCAATTCACAGTTTAGGTTCTGGCCTCCATACTCAAACAAACAATTGAAAACAAGATGGTACTTGCCACTGCTGTACACATCGGGACATGGAACGTGCCAACCCTGTTGCTGGTCTGCCGACAAATCATTTACAGGTCCCAGCATCCTCACATGTCCCTGGTCTTAATCTTCTCCCAGTTAGAGCGGGCCAATGCCAGTACTGCTTGGGGAAGACTGAAGATTCTCTTGGGGTTTGGTTTTCCGCAAAATTGGGATCTCCAGTCGTTTCACACCATCAGTTTGAACTTTTCAGGTGTTCTCCTCGTAGATGTCGATGGCAGGCTTGTAATTTTTTGAACGAGTTGCTTTCTTCTAGTTGAAGTGCGGGCACTTGTCAACCGTCATATAACGCTCCATCATTTGTTGCAGCTGCTGGTCTGGTTAATGTTAGGCACACGAGGTCTACAAAACCTTTTGGCCTGCTAATGTTTTGCCAGGGATTTGTAGACCTTGCTGGCCAAGAACAGTCCAGCCGAAACAAGCTGTTCACAGCCACAGGTGACCTTGACTTTGGGCCAGAGCGAGCCTCAGTTTGGAGGTTAGCTGGACGTGGTCTGCATCAATTAGCACGGACGGTAGGACTGTAAGGGCAGAAAACAGAGGTAAGCCCTCTTAAGTGGGGCCACTTGTCTTGTAGTTGTTCTGCAGACACACTGTAGTCGACCATTTGAACAGCCCAGGGTGTAACAGCACACTGAATGGTATATTTCCCATTATCTCCTCGGGCCGAAACCTCGAAATATGACACATTTCCCCTACCAGTTGGTGTCTCCAATCACCATAGTGATGCAAATCTGTTCGTCTGACCCGAAATATTCAGGTTGTCTTCAACTGACTGGAGAACCATCGTCCGTACTGCGCATTCATCTAACACGCCAAAGGTGTCGATGATACCTGCAGGCCTATGCACGGTGAATGGTACCATTTTAATCAGCACATCACGGCTGTAGTCAAATCTAGGACGGGGGCCAACTCCCGAGAACAACACAGCGTCCCTTAACTGCTGGTTCATCCAACTCGAGGCTTGTGCGATGGTTACCAGAGCAGTCTCTACATTTCTTGGGATACTGGACATTCTTTGTCGTGCTCTTTGCACATTTCGTGCATGCATCGTTGGTTTGTCTTCAACCACTGGAGCTTCTGGTCACGTGTCAGTCCCTGGTATTTCTGAATAGTCTCAAGGTAGTGTCCTGATTCCTTCACTTTGCTGCACAGACATGTAACCCTTTCAGGAGTCATCGCAGGTGTGCTGGTTAAACTTTGGGTTTGTTCTCCCTGTTGGTCTTGTTCTTGATTGTTGATTTAGCTGTGTAAGCTGTCAAAGGACTTTTACTGGCATTGGCAGTAGGATTGGTGGACCTGTCCTTCGCTTTGGAAGATCCCCGAGGACAGCATGGACGGCTGTTACCTTTGTCACTGTCTGATGGGTCATCATCACCAGAGGAACTGACTCACTGTGTTCGTCATCACAGGCTATGTTCGCGCTGGCCGCTCCCTGAGCAACGTGACTCGCGATGGGGTTGGCCATGCTGAGCTGCGTAAGCGGCACAAGCACAGGCGCAGTCGCAGGCAAAGTTGTAGGAAAAAGGCGCAGTTACGGCCATGGCATAGCAGTGTATTGATTGACAAGGCACTTGTTCCGGTGAACAACAATAATCCGGGATCAGAATCACTCACCACCTTTGAACCCAGGTATGTGTTCTATCTGCGATCGAGTCATCCCGACCAGGCAAGTTACCACTTTGTTATATTTAATTTTCTGTTCAAATATTGCAAGTTCTAGCTGCAATCTTTCAGTTGAAGTTGAATTTCGGCCTGCCTGAAGTCCGAGTCAATTTGGATTTCTCTCTGCATGTCCTGGAATAGACTCTCTCCTCAAGTTTCTTGCGTGACTCCTGATCTGCATGACGACTTGATCTCTGACTTAGATGGTCTGGTTAAGTTGAGTGAGATCCCGCCGCCAATTGGGGGAGGTCGGCTAGTATAAATAGGTCGCTGGGGCCCTGAGAGAACTGCGGTTCATATAGCAGACTGTGTGGAGATTCACCTGGTGGTCGTGAGTGAGGTGAGTCGGGACCCGTCGTGACGAGTGGGTCGATCCATATCAAGAATTGTGGTGGTTGGCTGTATATGGTTACATGACAAGCGTTGGTGTTTTTGTAGATATGAGAGGCCACAGACACAGACGTAGCTCCAAGCACGACTGGCTGTTTCTCCATCTGATGTTCATCAGGATTTATGATGTAGTGACAGACATTCTGAATGATTCACTGACAGAGTATCCGGCTCAAAGGACCAATTTCTGTAGACTGTTATTCCGATTTTGGGGGCACACAATGAGCTAGTTTATTCTACTTAAACAGGATAAACTGGAATCGTGTTGGTTGAATGAAATCATCCAAAATTATGGAATGATGATAAGAACAACAATAATCCCTCTCTTGAGAACAGCTTATAAGTTGTCCCGCCCTTTCGAAAGTGGGCCTTAACGGGAAGAGGAAAGAAATAGTATTAATGGACAGGTAAACTGGTGATTACAGAAACATTTAACCGTACATGAGCTGAAATTAACATAATTTCTTATCCCCAGATACTATCATAACGTTGTAGCACTCTCACTTAGGATGAGAGGGCATAATAAACGAATACGAGTCATGGTACCTATGCAGGGTAAGATGAGTCGTTATTGCCGTACCATAAACCTTTGCATTAATAGTTAGTATACTCCATCTCAAAACCATGCCGGAACACATCGAGAAAAGTCCCAGAATTATCCCAAAATATGTCCAATTACACCCCCATAATATCCCTCATGGAAATTTGCGGAACGATTACTTACCCCCACTGAGCAATTCTGAGCCCTGATTGAGAGTAAATAAAGGTGTGACTCTTTGACGGAAATCTTACGACAGTTTCACCTGAAAATTGTTGTGCGGTCGTGGCAAAAAAAACCCAAAAAAAAAACCCAAAAACGCCCCAAGCGATCGCAACAAAGTAAAGCGCGCCCTCTCGTAAGGCAGACAGCGCAGTTGGCCTAGGTCGAGGCGTTCGACGCGGCGATAGAGTCCGATGATCGATGGTTGGCCGCGATCAAAAGAGTAGCCGCGGTTAACGATCGCTCACGATAGTGCAAGTTGGATCTGGGTAATAGTTCTAACACATCGATCTCAGTCAAATTCGGGAGCAGAATCATAATATGAATATTCAATAGCCATGTCGAAATCGAATCCAAGCACCAGGAATTATGAGTGGATTGGCGAACGATCTTCAAGAGCTCAGATTCACTGTTTCAGAGTCAGTTAGGGCCTTGCGCCTAACTGTAGA
>NW_022145108.1:0-5029 GCF_000002235.5 Strongylocentrotus purpuratus | reverse complement strand
GGGGGGGGGGGCTGATTGTAAATGTGTTTACACAGATCTGGTTCTTATTTACCACGTGGGCAAGGAACGTGATGAGGTTTAAAGGTGCACACATTTGGCAAAATGTGGCAAAATAATTTCAGGTTTTAAATTAATTAAATAACAGATACCTTTTTATTTAATTGATATAATAAATGGGACAGGAAACGAACTTTCATGCTCGATGTTTTAAATTGTTTACTTTAATCTGGGTCACATAAATTGCTCAAATTTATGGAGAGAAAATTGGGAATACTGGTACAAATCCCATTTGTTGGGCAGCGGTTTTTGTACCTTGTCTATACTATTTGTCTTTTTCATGCATCAAAATTTGAGCCAAACTGTCAACAAGAGAGACTAGCGCGGCGCTGCATTGAATGTATTCAGTTCACTGTGAGATTTATACTATGTGGCATCAGGTCCACACAAGCTTCGGAATTGTATACGCAGCATTCCTCGCGCACTCGCATTTGAAGAACGTCTTGAAAAGCAGCATGTGTTCCCAGGCCTGCCACTCTCACGCATTGAGCGCGAGACTCACGCTTTTTGAGTTATTCTCACGCCCACTGGATTTCTCATGCTAAAAAATAAATAAATAAATAAAACTCAAAAATGATGTTTAAATGATCTTTTGCTAACAAAAAATGGTTAGAATTTGCCTCTGATTGCACCAAAGGGCATCTGGAATCTAAAAGTTTTCCAATTGTTGTGGACAGGCGGACAAATGGGAGGGTTTCGCCCGCCCCCCTCCCCCCGGATCCACACCTGAATGCATATATTTGAGTCAAAATGGGCCCCTGTCTCTGGAAAGTACTAAATAAATGCTGAAGTTTGAATGGAATTTATTTGACAAGAAAACTGATTTCTAATTACGGTGTAATGCCTTCTTGATGCAAAAACAATACAATTGTAAACGTACACGTGTGCACATATATGCACCATTTGCACTGTGTGATCATTTTTTTTCCAACCAGCCATTTTCAAATTTGTCCGTTGAAATTTAAAACATTTTGCCTCATTTCACCTGGTGCCAGCAACAATTCCAGACTTGTCTGGCTTTCAGCTCACTATCTGTAGTCCCAAATTGTTAGTTTACAATATCAGTACATGTAGTTGTTGAAAAGAAAAAGCAAACATCCTCTTACTATGTAGCTACATGTATTGAAACTTGGTTTTTGTCAGTTTAGGCTATTGAAAAATAAAAGAGAAACAGGTCTCTTTTACCTATAAATATAAAACTGATTCCTCATAAAGTATACAAAATTAGAAGTGTTAAAGCTCATGTGTTCTACATAACCGTCCGAGGACCAACACACAAAGGGAGAACAACAGATCCTTTCAGTCCTCGGGAGTTGGGTCTTTTGTTGGAAACAGTCCTCTGTAGTAGGTTTGTGTGCTAATAGTCTATGTGAGAGTGTTATATTACAGGGACAAAGGGAAAAACAAAGCATTGTCCTCGAGAGTATAGTGAAACACGACTGTGTGCACATGTATGTAATAAATTGGTGTGGTACGTGTAGCTTTGGAAACTTGTGAGAGATGAAGCTACCATTAGCTACCTGTATGCCTGAAACAATATAACTTTAGTAAAGAAATTTATCCGTTGAGTACATGTACATACTGTATGTATTGTGGCATTTTCATAAATTTTCATGAATCAGAGATGCCACTCTTCAGGTGATAACCTTAATTCAGGTGTGTTTTTTTCTTCAAAACAATGTGCCAATTAAAAGTGCTGGATTTGGTCTGAAACATCCAGAAACACATTTTTGAAAGGGGGTAAGGGTACTTTCAGGTTTTTTAGTAGTGTTTCAGGCTTTTTATTGAATATTGGCGGCATCTCTGATGAATATTGACACAGATATTTCTTACATTTGCTGGTACTACTACATGATGTACATGTCTGTATACTGTAATATCTTTCTATACAAAGTGATGAGTACCGGTACATGTATATTACATTCAGTACAAAATTTAGATACATGTACATGTACATGTGTGCATCTACACAGTATTTAACCCAAGTCATATTTGTGACATCCCAAAATCCTGTATCGCCAATTAGGAATGCTAACTGGCTCAATTCATCATGCCCGATTGGCCGTTCCAATACCCAGGGCAGGAAATTGGATGGTGCAATTAATTTTTGGCCTCGCCCCGGCTGGACTTTCAAACTCCTTAAATTGCCGGCCACTTAATGGCTAGCATTGGGACACGGTGCATTTTAGGGTGAAGTGCTTACATATTCTACACAGATTTTTTTTTACCAGGATATCAATTAAACTTTCAACTAATAATTGAGATTAAAAAGATTTGAAATAATGTAAAATTAGCAAAGAATGAATGGAATATTGGGATTGCAAGAAAAAAATTGCATTTGAATTTCCAACAAAACACATTTATCATTTGCAGCTAACGACGGAAATTAGCAACTTATATTATAGCAACAAATCAGCATGCAATATTTTCACACAAAAACGCAGTTTCAGGGCAAATCCAGCATTAAGGAAGAAAATGAAATGTCCATTAGGCCAAAAAAAAAAAGGCTCCAGTTTCTGGTATACGCGCGTGTCGCCGTAGCCATGCGTGTCAGCAAATTGAACAAGTTTTTTTTTTCAATGTAAGATGATGTCTCAAAACTGCCAAACTCACTGGTTTGACTGAATCCTGCTGCTGCACAATTTCAACGTGTGTTTTTAGATGGGGTTACGATCAAGTACCGGTATTTATGCTTTATGTGGCACTCTGGACTCCCATATATTTTGCACTAAATTTAGTCTGGCACCATTTGCAGTCATCAGCCGACATTTGAAGAAAAAAAAAGTCCAAAAAAAAAAAAAAGCCGTGTCGCCGCACCACTTTCGGGCAAGCTCCATACCAGAAACCGGAGACTCTTTTTTGGTCTTACAGAGCTTTTAAGAGCTCCATCATCGAGTAACGGTCAGGAGATCATACAATTTTGGATTATTTCCCTGATCATTAACAAAATATCGTGAATAATTGGCTCTGACACAGGCATTATTTTCTTCTATATCGCGGTAGTTCGCGTCTGCGCAGCTTGTGAAATATTGTCCAATTACATGTACATGTATACAAATTGACGCGGAATGCGCAAATCTGAGACAAACAAAACTTAACGTACAAAAATTCCATAGGGTTGTCTAAGGAGGGGCTAACTCGCAAACAGCGATAGTCAACTGCCAAAAAATGTTTCACATGTAGATTTTTTTTAACCAGTACATAGTGCAATAGAAGGTACTGTAATATTACTTGGGTTCAATCAAATTTGCTTTTTTTTAACAGAAGCTATATTTTATATTTTTTTAAAGCTATAGTCCATCATTTGCAGCCATCCGAAAAGTACTGGTGATTATTGTTGAAAAACATACTTGGTTGAAAGATAGTAAGTGACTAGACTCCCTGTGAAATTAATCTTTCTGGCACTTGAGCTATCATTTTGAAGTAATCAACGAAAGAAGGCCTTTCCTAACGGTGCATCTTAAGACGCACCTTAGGAAAATTTAAATTAGTAGTTCGTTTTGTTATTCGGCGCAGCGCGCGCAAGCATTGTGCACGACGCACAGGCGCCCTCAGTTGCTATAATTTGTCGGATCCTGTGCGCGACATCGCGTATAGCTGCAATTCAAACATGATTCAGTAACTTTTGATTTGAAATTGAGATCCTAGAATACTGTTTTTTCTCGGAATATACAGCTGAAGCTTAGCTGAAACTTCATCAGTTAGTTTGTTCAGTATCCTTCATTAGATTTTGAACATTTTGTTGCTTCAAACGAACAAAATACACAAATTACAAATGATGGACTATACCAGGTATCTTTAACCTAACCCATATTGGTTTCATCAAAAATTCATGTAATATCTAAGACACGGTACTTGTAACACGCGTGATAGACTACTATCCTAGAGAAAATCCAATATTATTTACATTGTCAAGCAGCGTGGCGGCTACATGTGCGCGTATTTGTATATCGATCAACTCCTACCTTTTGGCACATAAACACCTGGGAACGAATCAATACTCGGATATCGTTGGTTTTTTTTTTTTCCCAGCGCAGTTGCTTTTAACCGAAGTGGAGTAGGGCTTGATGGGAGAGTTGATGGATGAATGAAAAAGAAGAATCGTTGACAATGATAGAAATTTACTTGGGTATGGGGCCGTTTATAATGGCGTATTTTTATGTAGGCACTGTAGATGTACATGTACTATGTATTACGTACACGTGTAATTGGGTAATATGTTAAGCATACTGCTGTTAATTAAAGGGGTTTTGATATAAATTTCAAGCACATGTTGTACGGTACATGTACCCGGTACAAAACATACATGCACATGTAATCTATGTCTCGGACCTTTGTAAAAAAAATTAAAAAATTATGGGACGCCAATTTCAATTGTAGTTTTTTCAGCTCCTCAAGTATTTTTGAAAGTATTTAATTAAACCTGAAAACAGTTTTTAGAAATTGTTATTATTATTATAATTCCCGTTTATTTAAATGGGATTGACGTATTGTAATGCTCACATTTTACATGTAAGCTGATAAAAATCCAGATTTTATAATTTTGAATTTGCCTGCTAATTTTTTTTTTCTGTTTTTCTGTGGTGATAAACAGGTCTGTACATGTACATGTACATGCACATTTTAAGCATTAACATGAACACATGGCAGTTTTTTTCTAGTTTTCATATTGTAAACAATTAACATTTGGCCAATTAATCAATGTTGGCCATGAGTCAAATACTTCCCTCATTAAACCTGGTACATGGTACATTCTCGTCACCGAGTCAGTTACATTGCTAAGTTAATTAGATCATGTCAATGCAGTTTGAACCAACAACCGTACGTGTTGGCTAATATATTAAATGGTACAAGCGCATTGAGTGTAGCCCAGCAATTTACTCTTTAAAGGGAATATACATGTACAACAGTTGCAAACATCGAAAAATAAAATACCAAAGTTTTTACGAAATACCTTACAAGGATGTTGGTA
>NW_022145107.1:0-5060 GCF_000002235.5 Strongylocentrotus purpuratus | reverse complement strand
GGGGGGGGGGGTCTATTAGATAATTTGACATTTTCTGTATGCAGTATGCCATAAATATAAGGAAGAATTTCACAGTCTTATCACAGTTCTGATTATGTCTAATATTCAAATAAGTTCGCATGGTGGAAAATTGCCCTTATTCGCAGCAGAAGCTGAACTGCAAATTAAGGACGCGGTACAACGTGATCAAGCGGTGGCATGTAAGGCGCAATAGGCAGCCGCCATAACCACACATGTGTTATCACGGAGCACAGCCAGATCGAAGTGTTTGATTTTGGCGCAGGGAGGAAAACGGTGACCTCGGACAAAAAAAAACCCTCATTGTGACCTGGGCCCAATTTCACGGCGCTGCTTAGCACAAAAAATTGCTTAGCACACAAAAGTCTGGCTTATAAAGCAGGTTACCAGCCAAAACTCCATGTGATTTTCATGCTAAGCAAACAACAGCTGAATACTTAAAACAGGCAAAATATACATCACGTGGAGTTTTGGCTGGTAACCTGCTTTTATAAGCCAGACTTTTTTTGTGCTAAGCATATTTTTGTGCTTAGCAGCGCCGTGAAATTGGCCCCCGAGCCAGAAATGGAACCAGCGCCAGATGAGATGAGATCTACCGACGAGCGCTCTACGCACTGCGCCACCCGTGACGCCATCCATGTGTTGTTGCCCACGCGCGCAGTGATCCAGCTGGCCAATGACCGGTCTACTGGTAAAGTTATGTACTTTACTTACATGCTGTATTGTCACTGCGATTCTCCATGCCTGACACCATACGAGGCCTAACAAACGCTTCACGGCTTGCCAAACCCTGTGAATTAAAGAAAGAGGCATGCAGTCAGGATGACCATAAGGTCATGGCTAAATTCTGCTAAATGCACTTCGAAAATCTGTCAGATTCATCAAAAATCTGCCAAATTCCCATGAATTACTCGAATAACACTTTTAAATACACCATTAAGGTTCAAATTACATTATAAACAATCTATATTTACATAAAAATTTTATGAAATTGCATACATTTTTTTTCAGGGCAAAACGCGGTTGCGTCGCGATGAAGTTTCTATTCCTAATGAAACTCAGCACCTAGACCAGGCAACCCGTCCAATTTTGCAAAGGCTTGTTTGAAAAGATTGAAGCTTTTTTAAACAAATGTACCATTTTTTTTCAAATCCGTTCTGTCAAATTTTCTCTCAAAACTCGTTTTTTTTAACAAGAAGCGACTAAAACGGTTACAATGGGCATGTTGTTAATGTTTATAGCACTTTCAATAGTCATTAGCTTAAAACAGGATACAAAGAGGAGAAGTGCATTTTGAATTTATTGTTATTTTCTGGGGTTAAACTATACACTTTACCAAATCTTACGAGAAAAATATACAATGCATTTTTCTAAATTTTTCTTTTCCGATGCTTCAACAGTGCGACACAGGTTTTGAAACTCTTTATGCAATTTAAACCACTTAAAGGCCCTCATGTTTTAAAAAAAAAACCTGGAAAATGTAACATTGAGTTTTCAGAAAATTTTTATTTCTGCAATTATCAAACATTATATCTCTGTGATATCTCTTCTTGTGCAACTCTTATTTATCAATGAATACTTCAAACGATCGATCTTTTGTGCAGTAATTTCAATGAAATATAAACAACATTGGAGGCTCCTTGCTTTTAGCACCCTGCACCACTAATATAAGTTGAAATGATTAGAAAATATCGGTAATGTTGTCATTAATCTTAAACCAAGTCAGAAAATAAATAAATATAATTTGCATGGTAGAAATGTATCATAAAAGGACGGGTCTGTAGGTACACCATGGAATTCGGGCGATTCACAATGCAGTGCGCCACCAAGAGTTTGCCATAAAGAGTCCACTTTTCAAGCATATACGGTCGACAAAACTTGGCCATCTAAATGAGTGTCAGTAGACAAATTGAGCTAATTTGTTATAGATTGGGGCTTATAGCGTCCTGCCGCAAAAACACCATATTAATAACAGAAAAGAGAAGGGCAAACATAACTCGAATCATACGCTTACGAACTGCTGACCGGAAAAAATACTAACAATTTCAAAATATCCTGAGCTGCGATTTTGTCGACCATCTCCCACAATGCACTGGGAAACATGCACTCTCCATGGCAAACTGTTGGTGGCGCACTGCATTGTCAGACCGCCGAGAGCTTTTGTGGTGCTCTGAGACAATGATTCTTGGAGGGTGGACAAATAACCTATCCCGAAATGTCGAGAACAATTTATTCTCGCCTCTATTTCTTTTCAGAGCAACATTTTTTCAACCTATCCTTTGTTGAAATAATTGAACTGAAGTGAATATTATGAGTGGGATAATTAGACCCAAGGGAAGTTTCGAATGTTGAAAATTACCTGCTGGATGTACGGTGGGTGACTGATGCCGTCCATCGAACGATTTGACTTTGTAACTTCATTCACCTATAACTGACACACTACAGTGCACGTTACCATCGTGTGCCGTGGACTGAGATCCAATGTTATCACTGCCTTTGTCATCCTGTGGGGCAACCCTAGACCTACTGCGGTTGAGATGACTTTGCAAAGATGCCTTGGACTGTTGGCTCTTTGCGTACAGACAAAAGAAGAGGAGCATGCTACCACCACGAGGATCAAAGTGATCGACCCAATGATGATCAAAACCAGGGCCAATGTGGACAATCCATCTGGAAAATAAGAAAGAAAATAGACTGATACGTTAATTAGGTTATGTGATTTAATGTGATCCAACTGTTCGAAGCTTTCATAAGTCATCAGATGGTCGAACTGTATACATCCAACCGAGTTATTCCTTGTCGTGAAACATGGTATACATTCATCTGTTAGTCGCCCAACTAAATAGCTATGACTTGATGGAAAAAACTACAACCCATTTACCTTCTGGAGGTGGCACCACGTCAGACTCACATCGCTGACCGGTAAAAGACTCAGGGCAACTGAAAATATAAGTCAATTCATTTAACTGATTAAAGATTGTGTACTCAAGGCTGCTAATATCTTCTTCGGCTCAAAACAAGAGGCCTCTCTTTAAAGTAAATGGAAACTGGTTGGAAAACTCTACAGATAGGAAACACTCAATGCAAAAATACCATTTGAAGTTAGTACACCAAGCTCATCATCAACTGATTTTAGTTTGTTAGGATAACAGCGAATGCCACAACGGAACTGCACTTGCAGGCCTCACGACCTTTACTTTGCTTCCACAATTTACCTATTTATTGAATTGAGCAAGTTTGTGTCCTCTAATGGCAAGTTAAAATATAGTAGAAATGTTGCTTTACGCCGCAAAATATGCTTTGTCTCAAAGTAAGTAACACCTTACAATTATTTGTCAATGCTTTTTATACGTGCTTGAAATATCGAAAAGATTGATTCTTACTTTTTAGAAATTATCTTGTTTAAAGCTATCACTAAAAAGATTAAGAAGAAAACGTATACTACCATATCGCAACGTAACGCGAAAAGGCTTTTCAAATGTGTGGGATCCTGCTTTAGCCACGCTATATTTTTAAAAAAATGCTTTTGCATAAAGAGCTTGATGTGTCCTAATCATTAGCTAAGAGGGAACCAAGTTAAAGGGAAGGACCTTAAGTCGTGCATTCTTTTACCTGCATGCGTAGTTCTTATAAGGAAAGATACCCGACGTCTCACACGTCCCACCGTTCATGCAGTAAGGTCGGTACACAGTCTATTGCCTCATCTATCATAAAAACAATCACAAGACAAGTCAAGCCTAGCAAAGCTGGTCTCACTGATGTGTCGCATCATTGAATATATCCAGGGTAACGTGTGTAACAAATCCTCCAGCAACAGGCCAATTAAAGTGTGTATTACTTGCAGATTCGGAGCAGGTTTTCTGTAATTTTCAATTTTCCCACTGTGCAGCTATCGAGACTAGCAAAGCTGGTCTCACTGATGCGTCGCCTCATTGAAATATCCAGGGTAACGTGTGTAACAAATCCTCCAGTAACGGGCCAATTAAAGTGTGGATTACGGATTCAGAGCAGCTTTTCTGTCATTTTTAATTTTCCCACAGTGCAGCTATCAGCACTTTACTTTGGAAAGATTCCAGGTGGAATATGTTCAGAATCTAGCAATTATACCTGATACAATTCGCCTACTGCAATTGAACTTGTCAGCAACCTACCCCATATTTCGGTGACTTGTTTTGCCTTCATGATGTTTATTGTTAAATTAAGTACGGTAAAGAACTAAAATTTAACTTGATGGCATTCCAGAAATTTAAAATAAAAATATCTCATAGGATTAGTTTTAAAGCTTCACAAGAAATACAATTCATTTTTAAAGTGATATTTTATGTGACTGTCGTTTATTGGAAATAACTGCTGCCATAATAACAAGCATAAATTCGTAATCTAGTATTATGTGTGTCGATTTTCATGCGGCTAAACATGCTTTTACGATTCTAAAGTGATTATTTTATACAACAGTAGGTTTTAATATCAACTTACCATCCACAAGGATCGAGTTTTGAACAATGTCAATGACTGTACTGCCATCAGTCAGTGTATCACTGCTTGCCAGCACTTGACTTAAAATGGCGTTGGACGGTGCAGCAGTTTCAAACAGTGCTACAGACCTGATGACCACACTGCCCTCCTCCATTAAAGGAACTACCACCGACAAAACGTCATTGGTTGATGGGTTTTCTTTAAGAGTCTTCAAAATCTAGGAGTAAAAAAGTCAAAACATGAGCTGTGAAAAGATGTTTTACATTTTTTAAACCATTATACTGCCCAAACTGCCCAAGCGCTCTTATTGAATTAAATCCGTTGAATACAATTAGTACAGGTGCTAATGAGTTATTACTGATAATAATCTGAGAGACAAAAGCCTAGCACAACCTGGGAAAACAATGCTCTTTCAATATACTTCAAACCTTGATGTTATTAGTTACCGCCAATTTTACAATGAGATCGTGATACTGAGACCAGTGCCTGCTTCATCTTGAAAACGACAGTCAGATTAGAACGCAAGACAATCAATCTTGACCATAGACATTTAACGTCGGATTGTT
>NW_022145106.1:0-20950 GCF_000002235.5 Strongylocentrotus purpuratus | reverse complement strand
TCTGTCCTCTCTCTTGCTCTTTACTTCTCCTCTCATGTTCTGCCCCTCTCCCTTTTTTGGTCTGTCTCTGCATTTTCTACTCTCTTCTCTTTCACCCTCTCCCTCTCTCTCTCTCTCTGCCTTGCGTCCCTCTTATTCTCTTGGTCTGTCTCCTCTGCCCTACAGTTGAAACTTGACTCATGGATAGACCATAATGGGAGTAGTAACGAATATGAAATCGTAAAAATGCGTTCTTTATTATGTTACACATGAGCATACGTATCACCTAATTCGTCAAAGTGACGAATTAAGTCTAGTTATTATTCTTCTTCCTATTATTCTTCCTCGATTTTGTTCGCAGATATCTCAAGACTGAATAAAGCCATTGTCATGAAATTTCAATGATGATAGATCTTAGTCTAACTTAGAACTGCGTGACTTTTCAAAGACTCAAAGTTATCGTGACGTCATCCAGGCGCCATTTTGAAAATCAACTAGTGATCATATCTTCATAACGGAATTATTTTTCATTCATATTTATCATGAATAAGATCAATATCCGTCGGGGTCAATTTGAGGTCAATAAATGCGCGCAAAAATGCGCGTACGCGTAGGGCGCGCGTTAATGCGCGCGTAAAATTTTAAATTGCTCAAAATCGTCTTAAATTTTTTTTGCATACGTTTCAGGCCATTATAAGCATTTCATAAAAAATCACGCAAAACACGCATTTTTGCACGTTTTCGTTCGTCACGGCCGAACGAAAAATATTTCTCCGCAAAAACTTTTGACCGAATATTCCTCATATTTTTCCGGAAAATTTGATACCATGTTTAGCTCTTTATCACTATTAAAAACGGAATGAGCGTCCGTTCAAGATAACCGTCCGTACGCGCGATTTTTGTAATACATTGCATATATGGGCAAAAACATGCCTATAAAAAGTCCATTGGGATGAATAGGGATTGCCAATTTTTTTTTCATATTTAGATAGAGTATGAGTCGGAGGTATGATTTCATATCTCATTTGGCCATTAAGTACATCTTAACGTCATCATAATGGCCTGGAAGTCAAAAATACAAAATTGCATATTATGACGTCATTGTATTTATGGAAAATGTAGTGTATTTCTCTCAATATTCATCGATTCTCTTTGAAATGTCGATATGTTGTAGATAAGGCAATTCTCTACAAGATCACTTTTCACTAAGTTTCATTTTAATGAGGTCATCATAGTACAAAATTCAATTAAAGGCCACATGTCAGAATTTTCGTCATTTGCGTGTTATGTCTATGGAAGGTGAATTTTCGTTCATCATGAATCTACATGGCATTCATCTATGAGCACTATCTATCTTATGTGTGCTCTGTTTTCTCCCAAATTGGGGTATGTTATAGCTGAGACCTGGGCTATAAAAACGGTGTACTTTGTTTTTTAATCAGATGTTGGGATCATGTCGGAATTTTCAATCGAAAGTTGAAATTGCAAATTTTGAAGGAATCATTAGTGATACGTATCATTAGGTGATACGTAACGAAGTCTACGTATCACCTATTGATTTTCAAGATTTTTTATTATTATTCTTCTTCCTATTATTCTTCCTCGTTTTGTTCGCAGGATATCTCAAGACTGAAAAGCCATTGTCATGAAACTTTCAATGATGATAGATCTTAGTCTAACTTAGAACTGCGTGACTTTTTCAAAGGACTCAAGTCATCGTGACGTCATCCAGGCGCCATTTTGTGAAAATCAACTAATGATCATATCTTCATAACGGAAAGTTATTTTTCATTCATATTTATCATGAATAAGATCAATATCCGTCGGGTCAATTTGAGTCAATAAATGCGCGCAAAAATGCGCGTACGCGTAGGCGCGCGCGTTAATGCGCGCGTAAAATTTTAAATTGCTCAAAATCGTCTTAAATTTTTTTTGCATACGTTTCAGGCCATTATAAGCATTTCATAAAAAATCACGCAAAACACGCATTTTTGCACGTTTTCGTTCGTCACGGCCGAACGAAAAATAATTTCTCCGCAAAAACTTTTGACGAATATTCCTCATATTTTTCCGGAAAATTTGATACCATGTTTAGCTCTTTATCACTATTAAAAACGGAATGAGCGTCCGTTCAAGATAACCGTCCGTACGCGCGATTTTTGTAATACATTGCATATATGGGCAAAAACATGCCTATAAAAAGTCATTGGGATGAATAGGGATTGCCAATTTTTTTTCATATTTAGATAGAGTATGAGTCGGAGGTATGATTTCATATCTCATTTGGCCATTAAGTACATCTTAACGTCATCATAATGGCCTTGGAAGTCAAAAATACAAAATTGCATATTATGACGTCATTGTATTTATGGAAAATGTAGTGTATTTCTCTCAATATTCATCGATTCTCTTTGAAATGTCGATATGTTGTACATAAGGCAATTCTCTACAAGATCACTTTTCACTAAGTTTCATTTTAATGAGGTCATCATAGTACAAAATTCAATTAAAGGCCACATGTCAGAATTTTCGTCATTTGCGTGTTATGTCTATGGAAGGTGAATTTCGTTCACATCATGAATCTACATGGCATTCATCTATGAGCACTATCTATCTTATGTGTGCTCTGTTTTCTCCCAAATTGGGGTATGTTATAGCTGAGACCATGGGCTATAAAAACGGTGTACTTTGTTTTTTAATCAGATGTTGGGATCATGTCGGAATTTTCAATCGAAAGTTGAAATTGCAAATTTTGAAGGAATCATTGAGTGATACGTATCATTAGGTGATACGTTAACGAAGTCTACGTATCACCTATTGATTTCGTCAAGATTTTTATTATTATTCTTCTTCCTATTATTCTTCCTCGATTTTGTTCGCAGGATATCTCAAGACTGAATCCAGCCATTGTCATGAAATTTCAATGATGATAGATCTTAGTCTAACTTAGAACTGCGTGACTTTTCAAAGACTCAAAGTTATCGTGACGTCATCCAGGCGCCATTTTGTGAAAATCAACTAGTGATCATATCTTCATAACGGAAAGTTATTTTTCATTCATATTTATCATGAATAAGATCAATATCCGTCGGGTCAATTTGAGGTCAATAAATGCGCGCAAAAATGCGCGTACGCGTAGGCGCGCGCGTTAATGCGCGCGTAAAATTTTAAATTGCTCAAAATCGTCTTAAATTTTTTTTGCATACGTTTCAGGCCATTATAAGCATTTCATAAAAATCACGCAAAACACGCATTTTTGCACGTTTTCGTTCGTCACGGCCGAACGAAAAATAATTTCTCCGCAAAAGCTTTTGACCGAATATTCCTCATATTTTTCCGGAAAATTTGATACCATGTTTAGCTCTTTATCACTATTAAAAACGGAATGAGCGTCCGTTCAAGATAACCGTCCGTACGCGCGATTTTTGTAATACATTGCATATATGGGCAAAAACATGCCTATAAAAAGTCCATTGGGATGAATAGGGATTGCCAATTTTTTTTTCATATTTAGATAGAGTATGAGTCGGAGGTATGATTTCATATCTCATTTGGCCATTAAGTACATCTTAACGTCATCATAATGGCCTTGGAAGTCAAAAATACAAAATTGCATATTATGACGTCATTGTATTTATGGAAAATGTAGTGTATTTCTCTCAATATTCATCGATTCTCTTTGAAATGTCGATATGTTGTAGATAAGGCAATTCTCTACAAGATCACTTTTCACTAAGTTTCATTTTAATGAGGTCATCATAGTACAAAATTCAATTAAAGGCCACATGTCAGAATTTTCGTCATTTGCGTGTTATGTCTATGGAAGGTGAATTTCGTTCACATCATGAATCTACATGGCATTCATCTATGAGCACTATCTATCTTATGTGTGCTCTGTTTTCTCCCAAATTGGGGTATGTTATAGCTGAGACCATGGGCTATAAAAACGGTGTACTTTGTTTTTTAATCAGATGTTGGGATCATGTCGGAATTTTCAATCGAAAGTTGAAATTGCAAATTTTGAAGGAATCATTGAGTGATACGTATCATTAGGTGATACGTAACGAAGTCTACGTATCACCTATTGATTTCGTCAAGATTTTTATTATTATTCTTCTTCCTATTATTCTTCCTCGATTTTGTTCGCAGGATATCTCAAGACTGAATCCAGCCATTGTCATGAAAATTTCAATGATGATAGATCTTAGTCTAACTTAGAACTGCGTGACTTTTCAAAGACTCAAAGTCATCGTGACGTCATCCAGGCGCCATTTTGTGAAAATCAACTAGTGATCATATCTTCATAACGGAAAGTTATTTTTCATTCATATTTATCATGAATAAGATCAATATCCGTCGGGTCAATTTGAGGTCAATAAATGCGCGCAAAAATGCGCGTACGCGTAGGCGCGCGCGTTAATGCGCGCGTAAAATTTTAAATTGCTCAAAATCGTCTTAAATTTTTTTTGCATACGTTTCAGGCCATTATAAGCATTTCATAAAAAATCACGCAAAACACGCATTTTTGACGTTTTCGTTCGTCACGGCCGAACGAAAAATAATTTCTCCGCAAAAGCTTTTGACCGAATATTCCTCATATTTTTCCGGAAAATTTGATACCATGTTTAGCTCTTTATCACTATTAAAAACGGAATGAGCGTCCGTTCAAGATAACCGTCCGTACGCGCGATTTTTGTAATACATTGCATATATGGGCAAAAACATGCCTATAAAAAGTCCATTGGGATGAATAGGGATTGCCAATTTTTTTTTCATATTTAGATAGAGTATGAGTCGGAGGTATGATTTCATATCTCATTTGGCCATTAAGTACATCTTAACGTCATCATAATGGCCTTGGAAGTCAAAAATACAAAATTGCATATTATGACGTCATTGTATTTATGGAAAATGTAGTGTATTTCTCTCAATATTCATCGATTCTCTTTGAAATGTCGATATGTTGTACATAAGGCAATTCTCTACAAGATCACTTTTCACTAAGTTTCATTTTAATGAGGTCATCATAGTACAAAATTCAATTAAAGGCCACATGTCAGAATTTTCGTCATTTGCGTGTTATGTCTATGGAAGGTGAATTTCGTTCACATCATGAATCTACATGGCATTCATCTATGAGCACTATCTATCTTATGTGTGCTCTGTTTTCTCCCAAATTGGGGTATGTTATAGCTGAGACCATGGGCTATAAAAACGGTGCTTTTAGTTTTTTGATCAGATGATGAGATCATGTCACAATTTTCAGTTGAATGTTGAAATGATGAATATGTCACGTATGTCCTATTTGTGAAACTTAAACGTTAGCAGTGTCCTCGTATTGAAATTATGTAAGGAAACCCTTTTACTTTCTTGACTTTACTCTCAGACACTAGTGAGTGACTGACTGACATCTTTTTTTCTCTGGTAATAAAATACATAAAATGAGCGTTATAGAGAACATGAGCATTCGGCTACATTAATAACCCACTCTGTTCTCATTGTTCATTTCTTATTCAAGACTTGAATAATGACGAACTTCATTCAATATTTGGTAGTAATACTACAGATACTTATACTGATATCAATGATTTAAACTATTTATCCGAAAAAGAATATGAGTTTCATTTCAGTAGGTTTCTGAACTGTAAATATTATTTTGATGAGGATTTTACGACTGAATTCAGTAACATTAACTATCATTTTAGTATTTTACATTTTAATTCGCGTAGTTTAAACATACATTGTAATGCTTTATCCAATTTCATCTGTACTTATGTATAGAAACTTGGGTTAATGATAGTACGCCACTATTATTCAATGTATCTGGTCATTCATTTATACAATTTAATCGCCAAGTACAAAAGAGTGGAGGTGTTGGTCTATTAGTCGCTGACAATTTTGAATATGAAATACGCAATGATATATTTATATTATACCCATCATACAACTATGAATCACTGTTTATTGAAAGCAATTTGCCGAGACATAAGAATATTATTGTAGGTGTCATATATAGGAAACCCCAATCAAATATCAATGATTTCATCCCTGTCTTTGAAAATGTTTTACAAAAAACCCATACTGAACATAAACAGGTTTATATAATGGGAGATTTTAACATTGATCCCGTGAAATTTACTGGCAATGCTGTATGTAATTTCTTGAGCGAAATACATTCAAATCTTTGTATTCCTTTAATTGACAAGCCTTCAAGAAAGACTGACGGATCAATATCCCTCAATCCACATTCCTTATACAGTGAGAGTATATATCCATCCGATATTTAAAGATTTTATTTTCAAGCAACTAGTGAATCTCACGTCGACAACTCAAAATGATCGCTAATGTATTCTCACACTTTTCATTTACGCCGGGACATCTGACGTCATACACTATACATTTTTAATTATTCAGGCATAAGCTCTTATTTATCAATTATATTTTCATTTCTTTGAATAAGATAAAAAATCGTCAAAATGCGTTCTTCATGATGTAAATTAGAGTCAAAGGTGAACTGGTTACTGCACAGAGTCAACGGTCATATATTGTCTCAATCTATCTTTCCTATATCCATAATGATCAAGGGATCGACACAATTTAACTTGACATATGGATAGATCATTATGGAAAGAGCATTTTATAAAATAATATGATATCGTGTAATGCATTCTTTGTTAGGTAAACCAATATCATACGTATCACCTAATTCGTCTAAGTGACGAATTAAAGTCTAGTTTATTTTTATTATTCTTCCTCGATTTGTTCGCAGGATATCTCAAGACTGAATAAAGCCATTATCATGAAACTTTCAATGATGATAGATCTTAGTCTAACTTAGAACTGTGTGACTTTTCAGACAGTCAAGGTCATCGTGACGTCATCCAGGCGCCATTTTGTGAAAATCAACTTATGATCATATCTTCATAAAGGAAAGCCATTTTTCATTCATATTTATCATGATTAAACTCAATATCCGTCCGGTCAATTTCAAGTCAATAAATGCGCGCAAAAATGCGCGTACGCTTATGTCCGCGCGTTACGCGCGCGAAAAAATTAAAAGCTCCAAATCATCCCAATTTTTTTTTACATCCGTTTCAGGCCATATGGAGCATTTGATAAAAAAAATTACGCACACGCGCATGCGCGCGCATTTTCGCGCGTACTGGCATTTTGCAATATAGAATCGCCGAATTTTTTCTGTCATTATATTTGGTACATTTTTCCAAGCATTTTGATAACTTGTTCACCTTTTAATAACGCAATGAGCGTCCGTCAAAGTTGACAGCACGCGCAGATCTGCGTTATCTTTATCCACATACATTGGCAAAAACATGCCTATACAAAATTCATTGTAACTGTTCAGAATGGATGGGACTCCCAATATGTTTTCATATTTAGATAGATTATGAGTTGGAGATATGATTTCATGTCTCATTTGACCCTCAATTAACTCATGATGTCATCATAATGGCCTCCAAACTCAAAATTTCAATTTGCATATTATGACGTCAGCATATTTTTGGAAAATTAATTGTATCTCTGTAAATATTGATCAATTTTCTTTTTGATTTTGATATGTTCTAGCTGAGACAACTTTCTACAAATGTAGTATTCACAATTTTTATTTTTGACAAAAGTATCATGGTGTATTTTTGCGATTAAAAGGAGGCATGTCAATTTTTCGCATTTTGCGTGTATTCTCTACGGGACATGACTTTTTCTCAAAACTGGATTCTACACTCCTGTCTTTCGCGAGCAAAATCTCCGTTATTTTAGCTTTGTTTTCGCTGAGCTTTGGATATGTTGTAGCTGAGACAATGAGCTATCAAAGTGTGTCCCTTATTTTTCGATTAGATGTCGGAATCATGCTCATATTTCACTTGCAAAGTAGGATTTCTGAATTCCATTTCCCGTTTACGTGTAATCGCTATGGGAGATGTTTTGGTATATAGGTAACGCACTTGACTTCCAACCTCGAGATCCCTGGTTCGAGTCCGGATGTCTCCAACACTTTTTTTTTTCACTTTTTTTTTCCTTTTGACCTTCACTGTACCATCTCCTTTGATTATTTAAACACGTAGATTCGCAAATAATGTCATAAATAACCCTTTTTACTTTATTATTACCCTATTTTCACTTAATCCATTACTTTTGCGTGTAATCCCTATGGGAGATGACTTTTTCTAAAATCTGGAGTCTACATTCCTGTCTTTTGCGAGCAATATCGCCGTTATTTCGGCTTGGATTTTGTTGATTCTTTAGTATGTTGTAGCTGAGACTATATGCTATCTAAATCAACCCTCATTTTTTCAATAAGATGTCATGATCGCGCTCATGATCATGATCATCATTATCATAATGATGATAATCATTTATCAATTACATTTTCATTTCTTTGAATAAGATAAAAATCGTCAAAAGGTGTTCTTCATGATGTAAATTAGAGTCAAATGTGTAACTGGTTACTGCACAGGTTCAAAGGTCATATATTGTTTCAATCTATCTTCCCTAGATCCATGATGATCAAGGAGACACAATTTAATCTTGACATATGAATAGATCATAATGGGAGAAGCATATGAATGGGAGAAGCATTTTACAAAATAATATATCGTGTAATGCATTATTCGTTATGTAGACCATTATCATACGTATCACCTAATTCGTCTAAGTGACGAATTAAAGTCTAGTTAGGTGATACGTAACGAAGTCTACGTATCACCTATTGATTTCGTCAAGATTTTTAGGTGATACGTAACGAAGTCAAGTATCACCTTTTGATTTCGTCAAGATTTTCTTTTTTTTTTTTATTATTCTTCCTCGAATTTGTTCGCAGGATATCTCAAGACTCAATAAAGCCATTGTTATGAATCTTTCACTGATGATAGATCTTAGTCTAACTTAGAACTGCGTGACTTTTCAAAGACTCAAAGTCATCGTGACGTCATCCAGGCGCCATTTTGTAAAATCAACTTATGATCATATCTTCATAACGGAAAGTAATTTTACATTCATATTATCAAGATTAAGATCAATATCCGTCGGATCAATATGAGGTCAATAAATGCGCGCAAAAATGCGCGTACGCGTAGGCGCGCGCGTCAATGCGCGCGTAAAATTTTAAATTGCTCAAAATCGTCTTAAATTTTTTTTGCATACGTTTCAGGCCATTATAAGCATTTCATAAAAAATCACGCAAAACACGCATTTTTGCACGTTTTCGTTCGTCACGGCCGAACGAAAAATAATTTCTCCGCAAAAGCTTTTGACCGAATATTCCTCATGTTTTTCCGGAAAATTTGATACCATGTTTAGCTCTTTATCACTATTAAAAACGGAATGAGCGTCCGTTCAAGATAACCGTCCGTACGCGCGATTTTTGTAATACATTGCATATATGGGCAAAAACATGCCTATGAAAAGTCCATTGGGATGAATAGGGATTGCCCATTTTTTTTTCATATTTAGATAGAGTATGAGTCGGAGGTATGATTTCATATCTCATTTGGCCATTAAGTACATCTTAACGTCATCATAATGGCCTTGGGGAAGTCAAAAATACAAAATTGCATATTATGACGTCATTGTATTATCGAAAATGTAGTGTATTTCTCTCAATATTCATCGATTCTCTTTGAAATGTCGATATGTTGTAGATAAGGCAATTCTTACAAGATCACTTTTCACTAAGTTTCATTTTAATGAGGTCATCATAGTACAAAATCAATTAAAGGCCACATGTCAGAATTTTCGTCATTTGCGTGTTATGTCTATGGAAGGTGAATTTCGTTCACATCAGGAATCTACATGGCATTCATCTATGAGCACTATCTATCTTATGTGTGCTCTGTTTTATCCCAAATTGGGGTATGTTATAGCTGAGACCATGGGCTATAAAAAAGGGTGACTTTGTTTTTTTAATCAGATGTTGGGATCATGTTAAAATTTTCGATCGAAAGTTGAAATTGCAAATTTTGAAGGGATCATTAGGTGATACGTAACGAAGTCAACGTATCACCTTTTGATTTCGTCAAGATTGTTATTTAGGTGATACGTAACGAAGTCAACGTATCACCTTTTGATTTCGTCAAGATTTTCTTTTTTTTTTTATTATTATTCTTCCTCGAATTTGTTCGCAGGATATCTCAAGACTCAATAAAGCCATTGTTATGAATCTTTCACTGATGATAGATCTTAGTCTAACTTAGAACTGCGTGACTTTTCAAAGACTCAAAGTCATCGTGACGTCATCCAGGCGCCATTTTGTAAAAATCAACTTATGATCATATCTTCATAACGGAAAGTAATTTTACATTCATATTTATCAAGATTAAGATCAATATCCGTCGGATCAATATGAGGTCAATAAATGCGCGCAAAAATGCGCGTACGCGTAGGCGCGCGCGTCAATGCGCGCGTAAATTTTAAATTGCTCAAAATCGTCTTAAATTTTTTTTGCATACGTTTCAGGCCATTATAAGCATTTCATAAAAAATCACGCAAAACACGCATTTTGCACGTTTTCGTTCGTCACGGCCGAACGAAAAATAATTTCTCCGCAAAAGCTTTTGACCGAATATTCCTCATGTTTTTCCGGAAAATTTGATACCATGTTTAGCTCTTTATCACTATTAAAAACGGAATGAGCGTCCGTTCAAGATAACCGTCCGTACGCGCGATTTTGTAATACATTGCATATATGGGCAAAAACATGCCTATGAAAAGTCCATTGGGATGAATAGGGATTGCCCATTTTTTTTTTCATATTTAGATAGAGTATGAGTCGGAGGTATGATTTCATATCTCATTTGGCCATTAAGTACATCTTAACGTCATCATAATGGCCTTGGAAGTCAAAAATACAAAATTGCATATTATGACGTCATTGTATTTTATCGAAAATGTAGTGTATTTCTCTCAATATTCATCGATTCTCTTTGAAATGTCGATATGTTGTAGATAAGGCAATTCTCTACAAGATCACTTTTCACTAAGTTTCATTTTAATGAGGTCATCATAGTACAAAATTCAATTAAAGGCCACATGTCAGATTTTCGTCATTTGCGTGTTATGTCTATGGAAGGTGAATTTCGTTCACATCAGGAATCTACATGGCATTCATCTATGAGCACTATCTATCTTATGTGTGCTCTGTTTTATCCCAAATTGGGGTATGTTATAGCTGAGACCATGGGCTATAAAAAAGGGTGACTTTGTTTTTTAATCAGATGTTGGGATCATGTTAAAATTTTCGATCGAAAGTTGAAATTGCAAAATTTTGAAGGGATCATTAGGTGATACGTAACGAAGTCAACGTATCACCTTTTGATTTCGTCAAGATTGTTATTAGGTGATACGTAACGAAGTCAACGTATCACCTTTTGATTTCGTCAAGATTTTCTTTTTAGGTGATACGTACGTAGACGTATCACCTTTTGATTTCGTCAAGATTTTTATTATTATTTATTTATTATTATTCTTCCTCGAATTTGTTCGCAGGATATCTCAAGACTGAGCGAAGCCATTGTTATGAATCTTTCAATGATGATAGATCTTAGTCTAACTTAGAACTGCGTGACTTTTCAAAGACTCAAAGTCATCGTGACGTCATCCAGGCGCCATTTTGTGAAAATCAACTAATGATCATATCTTTATAACGAATAATAATTTTTCATTCATATTTATCATGATTAAGATCAATATCCGTCCGGTCAAGTTGAGGTCAATAAACGTGCGTAAATGCGCGCGTGCGCGCTCGTCCGCGCGTTTACGCGCGCGCAAAAATTAAAAATGCTCTAAATCATCCCAAATTTTTTTTGCATACGTTTCAGGCCATATGGAGCATTTGATAAAAAAATTACGCACACGCGCATGCGCGCGCGTTTTCGCGCGTACTGGCATTTTGCAACAAGAATCGCCGATGTTTTCTGTCATCATATTCGGTACATTTTCCAAGCATTTTGATAATTTGTTCACCTTTTATTAACGCAATGAGCGTCCGTCAAAGTTGACAGCACGCGCGGATTTGCGTTATCTTTATCCACAATATATGGGCAAAAACATGCCTATATAAAATTCATTGTAACTCTTTAGAATAGATAAAAACTCCTAATATTTTGTCATATTTGGATAGATTATGAGTCGGAGATATGATTCATGTCTCATTTGATCCTCAATTAACTCATGACGTCATCATAATGGCCTCCAAACTCAAATTTTTAATTTGCATATATGACGTCAGCATATTTTTGGAAAATTGATTGTATCTCTGTAAATATGGATCAATTTTTCTTTTAATTTGATATGTTCTAGCTGAGACAATTTTCTACAATGTAATGTCACCAATTTTTATTTTTGACAAAAGTATCATGGTGTATTTTTGCGATTAAAGGAGGCATGTCAATTTTCGCATTTTGCGTGTATTCTCTATGGACATGACTTTTTCTCAAAACTGGATTCTACACTCCTGTCTTTCGCGAGCAAAATCTCCGTTGTTTTAGCTTTGTTTTCGCTGAGCTTTGGATATGTTGTAGCTGAGACAATGAGCTATCAAAAGTGTGCCTTTTATTTTTCGATTAGATGCCGGGATCATGCTCATATTTCACTTGCAAAGTAGGATTTCTGAATTCCATTCCTGTTTACGTGTAATCGCTATGGGAGATGTTTTGGTATATCGGTAACGCACTTGACTTCCAACCTCGAGATCCTGGTTCGAGTCCGGGTGTCTCCAACACTTTTTTTTTCACTTTTTTTTCCTTTTGACCTTCACTGTACCATCGCTTTGATTTTTTTAAACACGTAGATTCGCAAATAATGTCATAAATAACCCTTTTTACTTTATTATTACCCTATTTTCACTTAATCCATTACTTTTTGCGTGTAATCCCTATGGGACATGACTTTTTCTAAATCTGGAGTCTACATTCCTGTCTTTTGCGAGCAATATCGCCGTTATTTCGGCTTGGATTTTGTTGATTTTGAGTATGTTGTAGCTGAGACTATGTGCTATCTAAATCAACCCTCATTTTTCAATAAGATGTCATGATCGCGCTTCTGATCATATCATGATCATCATGATCATCATTATCATAATGATGATAATCATTTATCAATTACATTTTCATTTCCTTGAATAAGATAAAAATCGTCAAAAGGTGTCTTCATGATGTAAATTAGAGTCAAATGTGTAACTGGTTACTGCACAAGGTCAAAGGTCATATATTGTTTCAATCTATCTTCCCTAGATCCATTCACCTTTTATTAACGCAATGAGCGTCCGTCAAAGTTGACAGCACGCGCGGATTTGCGTTATCTTTATCCACAATATATGGGCAAAAACATGCCTATATAAAATTCATTGTAACTCTTTAGAATAGATAAAAACTCCTAATATTTTTTCATATTTGGATAGATTATGAGTCGGAGATATGATTTCATGTCTCATTTGATCCTCAATTAACTCATGACGTCATCATAATGGCCTCCAAACTCAAATTTTTAATTTGCATATTATGACGTCAGCATATTTTTGGAAAATTGATTGTATCTCTGTAAATATGGATCAATTTTCTTTTTAATTTTGATATGTTCTAACTGAGACAATTTTCTACAATGTAATGTTCACAATTTTTTATTTTTTGACAAAAGAATCATGGTGTATCTTTGCGATTAAAGGAGGCATGTCAATTTTTCGCATTTTGCGTGTATTCTCTATGGGACATGACTTTTTCTCAAAACTGGATTCTACACTCCTGTCTTTCGCGAGCAAAATCTCCGTTGTTTTAGCTTTGTTTTCGCTGAGCTTTGGATATGTTGTAGCTGAGACAATGAGCTATCAAAAGTGTGCCTTTTATTTTTCGATTAGATGCCGGGATCATGCTCATATTTCACTTGCAAAGTAGGATTTCTGAATTCCATTTCCGTTTACGTGTAATCGCTATGGGAGATGTTTTGGTATATCGGTAACGCACTTGACTTCCAACCTCGAGATCCTGGTTCGAGTCCGGGTGTCTCCAACAATTTTTTTCTTCACTTTTTTTTCCTTTTGACCTTCACTGTACCATCTCCTTTGATTATTTAAACACGTAGAATCGCAAATAATGTCATAAACAACACTTTTTACTTTGTTATTACCCTATTTACATTTAATCCTTTAATTTTTGCGTGTAATCCCTATGGGAGATGGACTTTTTCTCAAATCTGGAGTCTACATTCCTGTCTTTTGCGAGCAATATCCCCGTTATTTCTGCTTGGATTTTGTTGATTTTTGAGTATGTTGTAGCTGAGACTATATGCTATCTAAATAAACCCTCATTTGTTCAATAAGATGTCATGATCGCGCTCCTGATCATGATCATTATCATCATGATCATCATTATCATAATGATGATAATATTTATCAATTACATTTTCATTTCTTTGAATAAGATAAAATCGTCAAAAGGTGTTCTTCATGATGTAAATTAGAGTCAAATGTGTAACTGGTTACTGCACAGGGTCAAAGGTCATATATTGTTTCAATCTATCTTCCCTAGATCCATGATGATCAAGGAGACACAATTTAATCTTGACATATGAATAGATCATAATGGGAGAAGCATATGAATGGGAGAAGCAAAATAATATATCGTGTAATGCATTATTCGTTATGT
The DNA here is from genome assembly GCF_000002235.5 of Strongylocentrotus purpuratus. NCBI lineage: Eukaryota > Metazoa > Echinodermata > Echinoidea > Camarodonta > Strongylocentrotidae > Strongylocentrotus > Strongylocentrotus purpuratus. Next base: position 6,320 of record NW_022145106.1, on the reverse strand, counting down.
AAACCATTATCATACGTATCACCTAATTCGTCTAAGTGACGAATTAAAGTCTAGTTTTTTTTTATTATTATTCTTCCTCGAATTTGTTCGCAGGATATCTCAAGACTCAATAAAGCCATTGTTATGAATCTTTCACTGATGATAGATCTTAGTCTAAACTTAGAACTGCGTGACTTTTCAAAGACTCAAAGTCATCGTGACGTCATCCAGGCGCCATTTTGTAAAAATCAACTTATGATCATATCTTCATAACGGAAAGTAATTTTACATTCATATTTATCAAGATTAAGATCAATATCCGTCGGATCAATATGAGGTCAATAAATGCGCGCAAAAATGCGCGTACGCGTAGGCGCGCGCGTCAATGCGCGCGTAAAAATTTAAATTGCTCAAAATCGTCTTAAATTTTTTTTGCATACGTTTCAGGCCATTATAAGCATTTCATAAAAAATCACGCAAAACACGCATTTTTGCACGTTTTCGTTCGTCACGGCCGAACGAAAAATAATTTCTCCGCAAAAGCTTTTGACCGAATATTCCTCATGTTTTTCCGGGAAAATTTGATACCATGTTTAGCTCTTTATCACTATTAAAAACGGAATGAGCGTCCGTTCAAGATAACCGTCCGTACGCGCGATTTTTGTAATACATTGCATATATGGGCAAAAAAATGCCTATGAAAAGTCCATTGGGATGAATAGGGATTGCCCATTTTTTTTTTCATATTTAGATAGAGTATGAGTCGGAGGTATGATTTCATATCTCATTTGGCCATTAAGTACATCTTAACGTCATCATAATGGCCTTGGAAGTCAAAAAATACAAAATTGCATATATGACGTCATTGTATTTATCGAAAATGTAGTGTATTTCTCTCAATATTCATCGATTCTCTTTGAAATGTCGATATGTTGTAGATAAGGCAATTCTCTACAAGATCACTTTTCACTAAGTTTCATTTTAATGAGGTCATCATAGTACAAAATTCAATTAAAGGCCACATGTCAGAATTTCGTCATTTGCGTGTTATGTCTATGGAAGGTGAATTTCGTTCACATCAGGAATCTACATGGCATTCATCTATGAGCACTATCTATCTTATGTGTGCTCTGTTTTATCCCAAATTGGGTATGTTATAGCTGAGACCATGGGCTATAAAAAAGGGTGACTTTGTTTTTTAATCAGATGTTGGGATCATGTTAAAATTTTCGATCGAAAGTTGAAATTGCAAATTTTGAAGGGATCATTAGGTGATACGTAACGAAGTCAACGTATCACCTTTTGATTTCGTCAAGATTGTTATTTAGGTGATACGTAACGAAGTCAACGTATCACCTTTTGATTTCGTCAAGATTTTCTTTTTTTTTTTTATTATTCTTCCTCGAATTTGTTCGCAGGATATCTCAAGACTCAATAAAGCCATTGTTATGAATCTTTCACTGATGATAGATCTTAGTCTAACTTAGAACTGCGTGACTTTTCAAAGACTCAAAGTCATCGTGACGTCATCCAGGCGCCATTTTGTAAAAATAACTTATGATCATATCTTCATAACGGAAAGTAATTTTACATTCATATTTATCAAGATTAAGATCAATATCCGTCGGATCAATATGAGGTCAATAAATGCGCGCAAAAATGCGCGTACGCGTAGGCGCGCGCGTCAATGCGCGCGTAAAATTTTAAATTGCTCAAAATCGTCTTAAATTTTTTTTGCATACGTTTCAGGCCATTATAAGCATTTCATAAAAAATCACGCAAAACACGCATTTTTGCACGTTTTCGTTCGTCACGGCCGAACGAAAATAATTTCTCCGCAAAAGCTTTTGACCGAATATTCCTCATGTTTTTCCGGAAAATTTGATACCATGTTTAGCTCTTTATCACTATTAAAAACGGAATGAGCGTCCGTTCAAGATAACCGTCCGTACGCGCGATTTTTGTAATACATTGCATATATGGGCAAAAACATGCCTATGAAAAGTCCATTGGGATGAATAGGGATTGCCCATTTTTTTTTCATATTTAGATAGAGTATGAGTCGGAGGTATGATTTCATATCTCATTTGGCCATTAAGTACATCTTAAACGTCATCATAATGGCCTTGGAAGTCAAAAATACAAAATTGCATATTATGACGTCATTGTATTTATCGAAAATGTAGTGTATTTCTCTCAATATTCATCGATTCTCTTTGAAATGTCGATATGTTGTAGATAAGGCAATTCTCTACAAGATCACTTTTCACTAAGTTCATTTTAATGAGGTCATCATAGTACAAAATTCAATTAAAGGCCACATGTCAGAATTTTCGTCATTTGCGTGTTATGTCTATGGAAGGTGAATTTCGTTCACATCAGGAATCTACATGGCATTCATCTATGAGCACTATCTATCTTATGTGTGCTCTGTTTATCCCAAATTGGGGTATGTTATAGCTGAGACCATGGGCTATAAAAAAGGGTGACTTTGTTTTTTAATCAGATGTTGGGATCATGTTAAAATTTTCGATCGAAAGTTGAAATTGCAAATTTTGAAGGGATCATTAGGTGATACGTAACGAAGTCAACGTATCACCTTTTGATTTCGTCAAGATTGTTATTTAGGTGATACGTAACGAAGTCAACGTATCACCCTTTTGATTTCGTCAAGATTTTCTTTTTTTTTTTATTATTATTCTTCCTCGAATTTGTTCGCAGGATATCTCAAGACTCAATAAAGCCATTGTTATGAATCTTTCACTGATGATAGATCTTAGTCTAACTTAGAACTGCGTGACTTTTCAAAGACTCAAGTCATCGTGACGTCATCCAGGCGCCATTTTGTAAAAATCAACTTATGATCATATCTTCATAACGGAAAGTAATTTTACATTCATATTATCAAGATTAAGATCAATATCCGTCGGATCAATATGAGGTCAATAAATGCGCGCAAAAATGCGCGTACGCGTAGGCGCGCGCGTCAATGCGCGCGTAAAATTTTAAATTGCTCAAAATCGTCTTAAATTTTTTTTGCATACGTTTCAGGCCATTATAAGCATTTCATAAAAAATCACGCAAAACACGCATTTTTGCACGTTTTCGTTCGTCACGGCCGAACGAAAAATAATTTCTCCGCAAAAGCTTTTGACCGAATATTCCTCATGTTTTTCCGGAAAATTTGATACCATGTTTTAGCTCTTTATCACTATTAAAAACGGAATGAGCGTCCGTTCAAGATAACCGTCCGTACGCGCGATTTTTGTAATACATTGCATATATGGGCAAAAACATGCCTATGAAAAGTCCATTGGGAATGAATAGGGATTGCCCATTTTTTTTTTTCATATTTAGATAGAGTATGAGTCGGAGGTATGATTTCATATCTCATTTGGCCATTAAGTACATCTTAACGTCATCATAATGCCTTGGAAGTCAAAAATAAAAATTGCATATTATGACGTCATTGTATTTATCGAAAATGTAGTGTATCTCTCAATATTCATCGATTCTCTTTGAAATGTCGATATGTTGTAGATAAGGCAATTCTCTACAAGATCACTTTCACTAAGTTTCATTTTAATGAGGTCATCATAGTACAAAATTCAATTAAAGGCCACATGTCAGAATTTTCGTCATTTGCGTGTTATGTCTATGAAGGTGAATTTCTTTCACATCAGGAATCTACATGGCATTCATCTATGAGCACTATCTATCTTATGTGTGCTCTGTTTTATCCAAATGGGGTATGTTATAGCTGAGACCATGGGCTATAAAAAAGGGTGACTTTGTTTTTTAATCAGATGTTGGGATCATGTTAAAATTTTCGATCGAAAGTTGAAATTGCAAATTTTGAAGGGATCATTAGGTGATACGTAACGAAGTCAACGTATCACCTTTTGATTTCGTCAAGATTGTTATTTAGGTGATACGTAACGAAGTCAACGTATCACCTTTTGATTTCGTCAAGATTTCTTTTTTTTTTTTTATTATTATTCTTCCTCGAATTGTTCGCAGGATATCTCAAGACTCAATAAAGCCATTGTTATGAATCTTTCACTGATGATAGATCTTAGTCTAACTTAGAACTGCGTGACTTTTCAAAGACTCAAAGTCATCGTGACGTCATCCAGGCGCCATTTTGTAAAAATCAATTATGATCATATCTTCATAACGAAAAGTAATTTTACATTCATATTTATCAAGATTAAGATCAATATCCGTCGGATCAATATGAGGTCAATAAATGCGCGCAAAAATGCGCGTACGCGTAGGCGCGCGCGAATGCGCGCGTAAAATTTTAAATTGCTCAAATCGTCTTAAAATTTTTTTTGCATACGTTCAGGCCATTATAAGCATTTCATAAAAAATCACGCAAAACACGCATTTTTGCACGTTTTCGTTCGTCACGGCCGCGAACGAAAAATAATTTCTCCGCAAAAGATTTTGACCGAATATTCCTCATGTTTTTCCGGAAAATTTGATACCATGTTTAGCTCTTTATCACTATTAAAAACGGAATGAGCGTCCGTTCAAGATAACCGTCCGTACGCGCGATTTTTGTAATACATTGCATATATGGCAAAAACATGCCTATGAAAAGTCCATTGGGATGAATAGGGATTGCCCATTTTTTTTTCATATTTAGATAGAGTATGAGTCGGAGGTATGAATTCATATCTCATTTGGATTAAGTACATCTTAACGTCATCATAATGGCCTTGGAAGTCAAAAATACAAAATTGCATATATGACGTCATTGTATTTATCGAAAATGTAGTGTATTTCTCTTCAATATTCATCGATTCTCTTTGAAATGTCGATATGTTGTAGATAAGGCAATTCTCTACAAGATCACTTTTCACTAAGTTTCATTTTAATGAGGTCATCATAGTACAAAATTCAATTAAAGGCCACATGTCAGAATTTTCGTCATTTGCGTGTTATGTCTATGGAAGGTGAATTTCGTTCACAGCAGGAATCTACATGGCATTCATCTATGAGCACTATCTATCTTATGTGTGCTCTGTTTTATCCAAATTGGGGTATGTTATAGCTGAGACCATGGGCTATAAAAAAGGGTGACTTTGTTTTTTAATCAGATGTTGGGATCATGTTAAAATTTTCGATCGAAAGTTGAAATTGCAAATTTTGAAGGGATCATTAGGTGATACGTAACGAAGTCAACGTATCACACTTTTGATTTCGTCAAGATTGTTATTTAGGTGATACGTAACGAAGTCAACGTATCACTTTTGATTTCGTCAAGATTTTCTTTTTTTTTTATTATTATTCTCCTCGAATTTGTTCGCAGGATATCTCAAGACTCAATAAAGCCATTGTTATGAATCTTTCAATGATGATAGATCTTAGTCTAACTTAGAACTGCGTGACTTTTCAAAGACTCAAAGTCATCGTGACGTCATCCAGGCGCCATTTTGTAAAAATCAACTTATGATCATATCTTCATAAACGGAAAGTAATTTTACATTCATATTTATCAGATTAAGATCAATATCCGTCGGATCAATATGAGGTCAATAAATGCGCGCAAAAATGCGCGTACGCGTAGGCGCGCGCGTCAATGCGCGCGTAAAATTTTAAATTGCTCAAAATCGTCTTAAATTTTTTTTGCATACGTTTCAGGCCATTATAAGCATTTCATAAAAAATCACGCAAAACACGCATTTTTGCACGTTTTCGTTCGTCACGGCCGAACGAAAAAATAATTTCTCCGCAAAAGCTTTTGACCGAATATCCTCATGTTTTTCCGGAAATTTGATACCATGTTTAGCTCTTTATCACTATTAAAAACGGAATGAGCGTCCGTTCAAGATAACCGTCCGTACGCGCGATTTTTGTAATACATTGCATATATGGGCAAAAACATGCCTATGAAAAGTCCATTGGGATGAATAGGGATTGCCCATTTTTTTTTCATATTTAGATAGAGTATGAGTCGGAGGTATGATTTCATATCTCATTTGGCCATTAAGTACATCTTAACGTCATCATAATGGCCTTGGAAGTCAAAAATACAAAATTGCATATTATGACGTCATTGTATTTATCGAAAATGTAGTGTATTTCTCTCAATATTCATCGATTCTCTTTGAAATGTCGATATGTTGTAGATAAGGCAATTCTCTACAAGATCACTTTTCACTAAGTTTCATTTTAATGAGGTCATCATAGTACAAAATTCAATAAAGGCCACATGTCAGAATTTTCGTCATTTGCGTGTTATGTCTATGGAAGGGGAATTCGTTCACATCAGAATCTCATGGCATTCATCTATGAGCACTATCTATCTTATGTGTGCTCTGTTTTATCCCAAA
>NW_022145105.1:0-5115 GCF_000002235.5 Strongylocentrotus purpuratus | reverse complement strand
TAATACACTTTTTTTTTAACATGCATTACGAAAGCGTACTCAATCACAGACTGTAGAGTAAAATATTTTGTAGTGAGAAAGATTACAAAACGTTTTAATCGGTTGAAGACATATACACAAGTGCATTTCGCACTGAAATCAAGACATTCATAACATTTTTAAAAAATAACAACCCTTCAATGTAGCCGGGGTCTTACAGAGTGGGGGCGAAATCCAACCCCGGCTACGAAAAGGCGCAAACACCTCGGCTACATTACGGTACAAATTGGTTTTCCAAAATGCGTTCGCCTTCTCCTCAATGAACCTCGTCCGATAGTGGACGATGAATACATTGTGTGGGCTATCGTAATGAAGGTTTTTTTTTCCGGACCGGGGGTGCTGTTTTGCTGTAGGCCCTATTTCCGGGTATTATCTTTACACTAAAACAACAGATCCCATCAAAAGCATCATCTCGAATGACTTTGTTCTCTTTGGAATAGCAAGCCAGTCCTGATACAGGACTGTGGTGAATTATGTAAAAAAACACACATTGCATTCAGATAATTCATTCTGTCGCTCCATTAATGCTACACAGGAAAGATACAGAAAAATGCGATTATTACCATTTTGTTTTTACACTCTACTGAGCATCCATCACTTCAGTTAATATTTACACGGAAAAAAAATCAGCTTTTAAAGCAAGATGAGTGTGATTGAGGAGTTGTGTTTGCCTGCGTTAATATTACTCGTTCTATTGCTGTGGGTGATAAACACACACTGCATTCAATACATGCTGCATGCTTTAATTATATTACCGTCTATATGGGAGTGCACGCATAATGCGTAGCGGTATGACTTCTTGAACACTGATTAAATTGGCTGAAATGCAAGGCGTTGCTATGGCTACCGAAAGGAAGGGATCTACATCGCCATGGGCGACGGCAGCCGATGACAATATTATCTCATTAATGCCTCGTCTTGCAGGCGAAAAATACGACCTTGAGCTATTGTTTAACTGCATGTACTTAGGGGTCTCCAAATGACGGGATGTCTTGGTTTTTCCGCTTACAAATGTCAACGTAAAACTAAAAGTTGTCTCTCTTCTTAATAATATACACATGATTCTCGATAAAAGAAAATATGTGATGTCAGCAGTGTTGCGTTTGCGCATTTTTGTTTTTGTGTGCAATTAATTGGCTACAGATACGTAGCCTTCATTACTTTAACCGACTTACTGTTAATAATAACAATGGGTGTAATACGCGTATGCTAGATTGCGTTTATTACGTGTAGCTGAAAGCATTATCCAGCCTAGCTATACGAGTTAGGAGGCGACTTGGACTCATACCAGGTTAGTTATTTTCTTGTTGACAAAGTCAAACAAAACAAAAAAATTCAAACTAACATCGCCCCCCTTCAATTCTCACGAGACATAGCGAGAAAATGACGATCATTAACGAGCTCACATAAACAAGTGTATGTAATTTCATTAGGAATCATGATGATCGCTAGAAATGAAGTGAGATGGGGAGTTATTCTCGGTTTAGAAAAAGAAAAAGTTTCCGATAAATACATTCGCATTTCCGATAAATACATTCGCATTTGTGTGCGGTTCTTTTATCGGGCACAATATCGACAGTGTGAATTTCTCCTCAAAAATGGTGAGATGCATAAATAAAGACCAATGACAAGATACAAGTATTCCGTTAAAATAAAAAGAAGACCTCTTTTTGTGTGGACACAATGTAATAGAAAAAATCATACGTCAAGTTCTCAAAATTATTCATGATAATGGTGGCCTTGGACATCAAGTCCAAATCGATCTATTGTATTCTTAAACATCGCTGCTTATGTTTTGACGAAGTGCATCTGTGTATTTAAGACTCGTTCTCAGTGCTTCTCAGTACTGATAATGATTTTGCATTTTTTTCCCACCAGGTTCGAACCCTGTCGGCTGGAGACGGCTCCCTCAGCGTCACTATCCGTGGACCGCGCCCTCACACGGTCAACGAGACCAATGTGGTCTACACGGGAGACGATCTGTATGAGATCATCTATGACGTCAGTCTGGCCGGCTTCTACGTCATTTCTGTCAAGTGGGGCGACAAGCATGTCCCCGACAGTCCCTTTATCGTCAAGGTCACATTCTAGGAATGACAGAGTGGGGGGGGGGGGGGGGGGGGGGGGGGTGGGGGGGGGGGGGTGGGGGGGGTGGGGGAGGGCGATGAACTATCTCCGTGTCAGGGTCATATTCTAGGGAAGATGACATTCTAGCATTAAGTTTGGATGGGACTGTCGCCATGGTCACATTCCAGAAAACCTTGGAATGAATGATCGAGGTTCAAGGTGGGCAGGGTCAGAGCAGGATGAAAATTAATATCTGAGGTTATGACAGCTTTTATTACGAAGTGAACAAAAACAATGATGCTAGTGATGACTGATTCGACTACCATAAGATTTTATAATAATCGATGTCACAGAACAAAGGCACAAGTATTGCATGAACAAAAATCCATGATGCACCGTTCTACAAGGATGGTTGATGTATGAATATGTTTACTTTGAGGATTATTTATTTGAATAATGCTATTCAATTTAATACAATGTAATGCTATTTTTGCACATTGAATGGGTGGTCTTTCTTTCATAATCTTCAGTCTTTCAGGATCACTCCACATTTCCCCGACATTCCAGAGTCAACCCCAACTATTATGCAAGTTCATATTTTTTGGGGAAAAGACATCGTCATTATGAACAAAAAGCACAACGGCTGATATGAAATCACAGACAATGCAATCAAGATATAGGTATGCATGCAAACGACTAATTAGGTCCTTTAAACGGGAGTCAGGTGGGGACGAGCGCCCACCAAGCGCACACAAGAAAGCGCACATTTAAACAAAGCGTGACCGTAATTTATACCTGTTCAGTCATCGTTGAAGTATCAAACTAGAAAGTACTCAAAGAGCGCAAACCTCCACCAAGGCTAAACAATTCCCCACCATATTGTCAGTACACCCAAGAGAAATACTCGCATAAATGGTGAAGAATCCTTTAACAAAAAAAATCCTGGATCCAGACCCAGATCCGGATCACTTTCAGGCAAAATCTAATCGATTTGTACTTGTACCAAGGACCACCCTCAATTTTGTCCAAATCCGTCCATAACTTTTTGGGTTGTTATGTTAAACAGACAAACCAACCAACCAATTCGAATGAAAACATAACCTTCCTGGCGGAGGTTATTAATGTTCAGGGACTGATTTTCATGCTGAACGATCATTCAAAAGAAATTCTGTAAAAATCTGAATTGTATGTTTATAAAAGCTGATTATTTTCGAATTTATTCACAAAAAAAACTCAGATTTACCATTTCATAACGAAATTGTTATTTGATTGTTTTCGGTGTTTTTGATAGCACAGGTGTTACGAGCCAGACTTTTTTTTTATTGTCTACAAGGCGATTTTTGTCACAAGTCGAAATGCAGTTGAGTTCTACATGACTTGTGAAAACTTTAAAATCATCAGCCTGTGATGGATAAAGTCTTCAATTTTTTTCCATTTTTTTTGGTGTTGATATTCTGTAAACTAATGGGCACCAGTTCCGTAAATTTAAATGCATCAGAAAAGCGCAAAACTGTGAACAAAATAATTATATTTTTAGTGTGTTAAGACTTAAAACGACATAATGCTATATTTGGTATATGTACATATATATATGATTTACATAATCTATATAATCTTTCGGAATATTTTGTAATACCAAGTTGATCAAACTGTTATCAACCAATTTTTGGTGCATGCCGACTCAATTTCATTTTTGAAATTAGACGTGTTAAAGTATATTCAGTGAGGTTTTAACGGATTAGTGTGTCATTGTGAAAATGTACTTGTTTATTTGGGACTGTTATTGCGTAGCACATATTATGCACGGGTTATGAATTGATTACACACTTTATAATACTGTTAATATGAATTGTTGTGTTTTTTATTAATAATTTGATCAAGTAAAGCTTTTTTCCAAGTATAGGGATCACAAAAAATAACGCGAGCTTTTGAACAAATGTTTAAAAAATTAGGAAAAATTGATGGAAAAATTTCAAATATATATTTGTTGTACAACTTACAATTACGTTTGCGTCTGTGTTTATTTGAAATTGTTTGATTAATTTGGTTGTGTTTGATTAAATGTATTTATTTATTTATTGAAGTATTAGTTGGAAATACCCACATATAGTCCGCGGTGGTCATGCGCGGACTATAATTCATTTTATTTGGGGTGAGCAGAGGCGTATCCAGCGCAAGTGTGTGTGTGTGTGTGGGGGGGGGTCGACGTTTTGTCAATTTTTTTTGTGATTTTTGTGGGTGTGTTCGTTTTTTGTTGTTTTTTTTATATTTTTTTCAGGAAAAAAAAACACCTTTACAACCGACACCCACCGCGTTTTGACAAATTGTATGAACGAAACCAAATAAAGGTCAAAATCGTTTTTTAGAAAAAAAGGATTTATTTTACACCCACCCCGGACCCAAACCTGGAGTGAGTGAAGATCCCGAAAATGAAATCTGAACATTAATAATTTTGTGTCGATGCGAATAATTTGGCTGCTATTGATGTGTGACAGAAGCAACCGACTGAGGGCGCTATGACCAATTTGTAGGTACATAAAACGTAAATAGCAGCAGCAGAAATGACCTGGCCAAAAGTCATTTTGTTTGGCGATTCCATAACTCAGGTAGAGTACGTTACATGAGTTATTTGTGTCATTATTTAATTTACATACCGTAGCTATTTGAACACTCAAAATAATGGCTTACAATTTATGTAAAAATGAAATCTTGCGAGTTAAAAAAGCCGAACGAGGAAAGTTGAAAACTTGAAAAAAAGTTGGAAGTGGAGGGAAGGGGGCGAGTGCTATGCAATGGAACGGGGAGGAGGGGGGGGGGGTGTTAAGACTGGGTAGTGGCACCATCGCCAGTTCCGGGTGGGCAGTAACTCTGTCCATTATGGTAATTAGTGGTGTTTTTTTTTAACAGGAAAAAGCCTGCTCTATTCACCGGCGCGGCAGAAGTTTTTGGGGGTGTGGTGGGTTGACGTGGGGGGAGAGAAGAAGAGGAGAGGGATTTATGCGCCTATCA
>NW_022145104.1:0-5153 GCF_000002235.5 Strongylocentrotus purpuratus | reverse complement strand
TAATTTGCAGATATTCAAAAAGTAACTCCTGGAACTCCTGAAAAATGGAACTCCTTAAGAAATTATGCCTTGTGGGATGCTGTTATTTTCAAGAAAACAATGAAAGGCCGTTATTTTCAAAGATGCGGCTAAAGACGCATTTTAGGAAATTTCTGTTACTAGTTCGTTTTACGTGTACCGGTGTCATAGGAAAATCGGACTCGTATGAAAATCGGACTCTTTTTCCTTTTTATTGGTAAAACCTTCTCACGTGACCGGTCCTCTCTCCTAATTATCTATGCATGAGCATGCGCAATACCACCAATGAGTCTGTGTTTCATAAAACCTAAATTCATGCTACACCGGACGCTGATTTCGGGCGCAATTCAAAACATGGACTCCACAACTCTTGCATTGATATCGAGATACTAGAGTATTGTTTTCTCGAATTTACAGCATTCACAGAGATAAAATTTCATTGGTTAGTTATTAATCAGCCGTCTTCAGATTTTGAAGACTTTTGTTGCTCCAAACGAAAAAATGCACAAGTCACAAATGATGTACTCTACCTATAAATGTTTCATGTCACTATCCTCATGCACTGACTAGAGGATATGACTGATATATTATTATATCAGTCATATTATTTCATGAGCAAACTGTTTCAGCACAAAACGTTGTAGAATTTTGGATATTTTGCTGTTGTACATTTTCTTCACTTTGGTGATTCGTTGTTGTGTCAGTACATGGCAGTAAGCCAATGCGCAAACCTTTTCACAAAATGTTTAAATGAGCAAATTGTGGATTCACAATTTGAACAGAAAACCCTTTAACTGAACAGTGTAATATGTACCTTGACTGCTTTCGGTCTCAGTCGCTCCCACCTGTACCTCTGGTTCAGGTTTGTCTCGATGTACACCTTCCTCCTTTTTCGGACTCTGGTCCTCAGATGACGGAGTCCCTTTCTGCTTGCTCTTTTCTTTAGCCCCTCCCACTCCCACCAACTCTAGTTGAAGTTTTTTTCCATGAGCAACGTCCTCCTGACTCGGTCTCTGTTTTTCAGGTGATTTAGTCCCCTTTCTCCTTACTCTTTTCTTTAGCTCCTCTCACTTGAACCTCTAGTTCAGGTTTATCTCGATGACCAACATCCTCCCTGACTCGGACTATGTCCTTCAGATAATGTAGTCCCTTTCTGCGTGCTCTTTTCTGTAGCCCTTTCCACTTGTAACTCTGGTTGAGGTATGTCTCGATGAGCAACTTCCTCCTGACGCGGTCTCTTTCCCTCAGTTTGATGTAGTTCCGTTCTCCTTACTCTTTTCTTTAGCTCCTCTCACTTGAACCTCTAGTTCAGGTTTGTCTCGATGACCAACATCCTCCTGACTCGGTCTCTTCCCTCAGATGATGTAGTCCCTTTCTGCTCGCTTTGTTCTTTAACCCCTCCTGTTTGTACCGATGGACTAGGTTCCTCTGGATGACCAAATTCTTCCTGTTTCATTTTCTGTTGCTCTTCAGTTGAAATCATTAAAGCCAGTTCAGCACGCCCGATTGAACTTAACGCATCTCTCAAACTCTGAAATCCTTCCTCGCAATTTTTTGCTTTCTCCACCAGGAAAGCAGCATCTGTAGGCTCCTTTCTTTGTCGTCTTGGCAGGTGTTTGGATTTGCTCGATTTCTGTTTCTTCGTTTCCGAGGAATTTGGCCAGGGCCTCCCAGGATGATTCAGTTTTCGAAGCTATGTCCCGAAAAACTGATCATCAACAGGTTGTTTGTCTGCCAAGAAAAAAAGATGTTTCGTCATGCGCATAATTATTATGATATGTGGATATTCGGATTGAAAGGCAATTAAAAACTCCAATTTCCAAAGAGTTAGATTAGTACGAAACTGACGATTTAGACTGAAAGTAACTTTAATGACTGAAATAGTCTTTATTAATAAATCTAGTAAAACTTGACTGAAACTCGATCAAGTCGATTGAATGAATTTCATCCAGTTTCAATGAATCACTGGAGTGATTTTTCACTCCAATAGCGTGAATTTCACTCTTTCGAAAAAGAAACATTACATGTACTTTTGTTGAAGAAAAGGTAAATTATTCATATGATTTCCTCCACACGCGCGCTAAATTTATGTGCCAATCTTTATTTCTCTGGTGAGAAATTACACTCTCTAAATTCCTAAGAGTAATGTTTTTCTGTGTAACTGACAGTGAAACAATTTTAACTTGATTAGAGTGAGTTTCTAGATCGTACAATTGATACAAACGCTCAATTGTGTTTCCGCTCATTCGTGATCGATTGAATGATAATTGAAGCATTTAACGAATCAGCAAAGTTGTTTTCTTGTTCACGTGGTCATTTTTAGAACAACTTTGATCCCATCATATAAGAACTCTGGATCACGTGGTGATAAATCGCCATAAATTGCGCGACGCCGGCGATCTTTCATGTCAGGCAGCGCTGACTGCATTCAGCCAAGAAGGAAGGATTTCTTCCGGGAAAAGGGCTAGAGAAAGACGTAGTGACGTCTGTGTTTTGCTTTTATTTATCAGTTCTGACCTTTTAGTTTTCATTTGTTTACCACGATGATCGCCTGTAACACTGACATGACAAACATCAAGTGTATACCGGCGGACCCATATTTTTGTATCAAGTTAAGCCTATTTCCTTATCGACGTACGAAACGTAGAGAGAAACGCAAACATGGCCTTACTGTAACGAAGACATTGTGGAAACATTTAATTCCAGCACAGCTAGAATGCGATTATCTGACTCTTTATGTTCATGTGATGCGAATCAATGCGGTTTTGCACATTCACGGTGCCATTTCCGTCGTGGCGAAAGCAAATCGCAGGTCGCCCTCTAGGTTTTATTAGATAGATGCCCGTTCGCATTATCAAAACATGGCATCCAAGTTGACCAATCAACAACTTTGCCTACATCTGATCGAAATGAATGTCACAATTTTGTAAAAACGACTCCGATTTGCTGGTGCGTGGGTCATATAAAAGTGCATGCTTAGATATATCAGACATTGGACCGGAAACAGAGAGGCTCCGTTAGACAACGGTGATACTATACTCAGAATACATACCTGATGCGACTCGAACCAAGTCGTCCCTGCCCGAATCAATCAGAGCATTCTCCAACGTCTGCCATGCTTCTGTGTAATTGTCCTGCTTTCTCCACCAAGTGCATAACATCTCAAAGCACTGTCTAACATTGTCGTTTGGATGATTAAACTTAATTATACCAATGTGTACGGCAGAACATTTCAGGTATAAGCCAATTTTTTCCAGTGTGGTCCAATCTTCTCAGATTGTTTCCAAATGGATCTGTCGTCAGGTAGAGTATCTATAAATGAATAAATGTCACAACACCATATATAAACGCGTACATTTTAATTTGAGGTCATAATTGGTATTATAAGCAGTATAAATTGGAAACGACTGAGTTGATATTTTCTTGATATCCCTAAAATATAAATCGCTCTTTCCGTGCCAAAGCGTACCTTAAAAAAAGTTATTCTGTTGCAAATCTCTCTATGTAATCGTACTGCATTGTATTTGATTTTCCTATGGAATTATACTTCAGTGGCACACTTGCGTCTCCGTCACTTTGTGTTTTTTGGTCGAATATTTGTAGATGTCCTGTTCGTGCTATTTTTCTAGTTAATATTTTCAATTTCCAAAAACTTATGTTACTTTTACTCTTTTTTTTACGTTTGAATGAAACTTTGAAAAAAAAAAAACCCACTGATTATTATTTTGAAGTCATGTAGACCGACGAAACATGTAATTTAGTTTTCACATAATGTTATATGACTACTTTCCCTCAGCAATTCATCTGCAACTGAATGTAATCAGTTCCATAAAACGCATGCGTCGTTGGCAACGGAATGGTTGTCGGACTTTAAGCTCCCCTTTTAATAAAATCCTCTAGAGCGCCATGAATCATAAAAGGTGAAATGTATTTCTTCGGTCAGTAGGACTTGATTGAACTCAATTTCAGAATGATTACCTATTTGGGTTAAAAAAATGTCAGCCTTTCGGAACACTCGCCTAGCATAGCAGGCCACATTGAAGCCATGAAGTACATGAATTATATGAAGTTATTTCAATGTTATTCAAGCACGGGTAACGTACAAATATTCTACGAACCCTATAATGTCCAAACAAGTCTCCGGTTTTCTGGTATGGAGCTTGCCCCAAAAGTGGTACGGCGACGCATTTTTGGAACCTCTGTTAGTGTTACCAGACGACGCTGATTTCTGGCGCAATTCAAAACATGACTCGGCAACTTATAAAATTTACATCGAGATCCTAGCATATTGTTTTCTCGAAATTTAAAGCATTCACAGAGCTGAAAATGTCATCGGGTTAGTTATTAAGCATCCGACTTTAGACTTGAAGACTTTTATTGCTTCAAAAAATGCACAAATCACAAAGTACTCTACCTGGTCCTTTCAATGTTCCGTGTCATTATCCTCTTGCACTGACTAGAGCATATGACTGAATAGTTTATTTTCTTTTCCCATTTCGTAAGGAATAGGGAAATCGATGTAAATGATGACAATTTTTTCCCGCAGAAAAAAATGCCATCAAGAAACTATTCCCTGGCATTTGATTGTATGATATATGTATAGGGTTCCTTTGGGGCTTTTGGCCTTTATAAGAACAGAGAGTACCCCGCTGTACTGAGTCATGGTGTCGCGATTCCCATAACTAAAAATAGGTAAAAGATTAAAAGGACTAGTCAAAATAAATGTCGTATTTATTTAAATGGGGGCATGTAATGTATATTTTAAAAATCAGTCCTTAAAATGAACGTTTGTCCTCCCTTTTAGCTATATGTTCAATGTTCGTTTTGCCATGTTCAAGGGTATTTTGATCTTTTTTGTTTTTATGCTAATGCGAATTTCCATATTATTTCATGAGCAAAACTATTTCAGCACAAAACGTTTCTAGAATTTTGGATATTTTGCTGTTGTAAATTTTCTTTACTTTGGTGATTCGTTTTTTGTGCCAGTACATGGCAGTAAGCCAATGAGCAAGATTGAAAACTCCTTACAATAATTCTTGTAGAAACTCGACTGAAACTCGATCGAATGAATTTCATCCAATTTCAATGAATCGCTGGGAGTGAATTTTCACTGCAATAGTGTACATTTCACTCTT
>NW_022145103.1:0-5181 GCF_000002235.5 Strongylocentrotus purpuratus | reverse complement strand
ATTATGTGAAGTTCTGTAGGTCATGTTCCACGCTCCATGTACAGTAATCAAGTAACCCTGGGAGGTATAGATCAAAGGTTATATGAATATGCATGGTCCCATTACATCCCCCCTTTTGAGAACAAAATCTATGAATGAAAGTGAGGTTAAATGAACTAGATTTTGTAGCAAAATTGAAATACATATACAATGAATGTCCTGTGTGCCTAAGGAATGAACTAATCGCCAAATTGTCATCTAATTTGCTGAACCAAGTAGGAAACTTTTCTACTGTCTTGCTTATTATCAACAATATATTTTAGGAACTCTTTTTCGGAACTCTTTTTTCGGAACACTTTTAAGTAACTTTGGTGTTGTAACACATCCTTTTCGCACACTTTTCTCTTATTTTCTAAATGACAAAAACAAAACTTAAAATTTGTCTGCATAAAAAAAAAATTGTTTCTTTGTTGAACAAAGTGAACTAAAATTGTCTTTACTTAGTTACTTTTTTCTTTTACGCTGGTACTTCTTTCTGTGCCTTGTAACGACAAAAAAAAATACATAAAAGAATAAAACTTAAAAAAAATGAATTTGTTGTCTCTAAGCGTTACTTGAAACAGGCTTATGTTTCAATCAGTCTTTGTGGTTTCTTCACTACGCGGCCACTGCGTGTACGGTATGGTTCAGTAGCCACAGCAGGTAAGTTAGTGATAGAGTTGTTGTTGTCACTGTGTTGTTTCTGATCAGTAGACTTGCTCCCAGTCTTCCTCAGTATAGACTTGGGGGCATGTGGGTTGAGTGACGGGGTATGTACGCTAGCAACTGGTGGGTCTGCAAAGCGGAGTGTCTTTCTCATTGGTTCAGTATTGCGAATGTGCACTCTGTTACGGCGTAAGCTTTGTCCAGTTGGTGTCTGAACAATGAATGATCTGGGTTCTGGACAAGCATCTTTGACAACTGCGGGTGTCCATTTCCCAGTGTGATGATCTTGAACCGTCACGTGTTGTCCCGGTACCAGTGATGATAGTTTGCGCATACCATCACGGTCATGGTACTCCTTCTGTTTGTCTTGGCGCTGGGCCAACCTGGCATACACGTCATCTTTGTCGTGCCGGTTGTGTCGAATCTTCGACGGAAGATTGTCCTTGAGTTTGCGACCATTGAGTAGCTCTGCAGGTGAGGGAAGAGCACTGTCTATCGGAGTTGTGCGGAGGCATAGGAGTGCAAGGTAGGGGTCCATGTTGGACTGCTTTGCCTTTGTCAAGGTCAATTTCACAGTCTGTATCATCCGCTCGATGAAACCGTTACTCCTTGGATACCTGGGCTTGATGTTACGTGATCAAATTCCCAGTCTTGGGAGAATTTGTGGTACTCACGGCTGTCGTACTGCGGCCCATTGTCACTTATGACTTTGGTGGGGATACCTTGCTCACTGAAGATTTGTTTTGTGAGAGTTATTACCGCTGCACTCGAACACTGACCACTCACGCGACGTACAAATGTAGCTTTGGAATAATAGTCCGCGATGATGAGGTAGTCAGCATTGTCAAAATGGAATAGATCCGTTCCGACGGTCTGCCAAGGCCGCTGGGGTATCTCATGAGGTAGTAGGGGCTCATGAGACTGCTTGCGCTGATGTGTTTGGCACACAACGCATTTCCCAACCAACTGTTCAATGTCCTTGTTGATACCTGGCCAATACACGCACACTTTGGCTCGCAGTTGGCATTTGTTGACACCTTGGTGTCCGGCGTGTATTTTGCGAGTGTCTCTTGTTGCATGGATTCGGGAATGATGATTCTGTCTCCCTTGACGACTAGGCCGTTGTCGACCGACAGTTCGTCTCTACATGACCAGTAGTGACGTATGCATTTAGGCAGATCCTTGGGATCCTCCGGCCAGCCAGTCATGATTGTCTCAGACAATGGTCGTAGAGTAGAATCACTAGCTGTCTCTTGCTTGAGCTGAGTGAGTCTAGCTTGAGAGAACTGTATGGCGTAGATTGTCGTATCGAAGTTGATCTGAGGGCCATACGCGGGATTGAGTCGCGAAAGAGCGTCTGCGAGTAATAGTTCGCGTCCCGGCTTGTATACGATCGTGAAATCATAGGGCTGCAAACGCAACATCATACGCTGGAGTCTTGGGGGTGTGTTAGCGAGGCTTTTGTGTTGGATGTTCTCCAAGGGCTTGTGGTCAGACTCCACAACGAACTTTGACCCGTAAAGGTAAGTGTGGAATCGTGTACAACCAAACACCACCGCAAGCAACTCGCGTTCGATGTTTGCGTATCGTTTCTCAGTTTCTGTCAGTGCTTTGCTCGCGAATGCCACAGGTTTGTTGTTTTGCAGGAGTGCCGCTCCGAGTCCTTTCAGAGACGCGTCGACCTGTAGCACTGTGGGTTGTCGAGGGTCGAAGTGGGTGAGCGTACACTCAGTACCGATTAGCGACTTGACATTTTCGAATGCTTTCTGGTGCGATTCCGTCCACTGCCACTCGCTTTCTTTGCGTAGCAGTGCGCGGAGTGTGTCCGTATGATCAGCGAGTCTGGGGAGAAACGGCGCGAGGTACTGCACCATGCCCAGAAACTGCTGAAGTTCGTTGACATTCTGCGGTGCAGGAAGTGCATGTATGTCTTGCACCTTCTCCGGGTCGGGGTGCACACCAGAGGCATCGTACAGGCATCCGAAGAACTTAATGCAAGGGGTTCTCACCTCGCACTTGCTGAGATTGAAGATCAGGCCGTATTTGCGAGCGACTTGCATGAGGTTGTGTAAGTGTTTGTCATGTTCTTCGACTGTAGAACCGAAGACTGCGATATCATCTGCAATCCCCAAAGTGCCAGGGCATTGCTCCAGGATCATGTCCATTTTCTCCTGGAAGATATCCTGGGAGACTTTCAGCCCGAAGGGTAGGCGACGGAAACGATACCGTCCAAATGGCGAATTGAAGGTTGTCAAGATACTGGACTCCTCATCCAGCACGATGCTCCAGTACCCATGTCGTGCATCCAGCTTGCTGAACACTTTAGCGCCACTGAACTGATGTGTGATTTCTTCCAGTGTTGGCGTTTTGTGATATGTCCGCTTGGAGGCTTTGTTCAGTGCTTGCGGGTCTAGGCACACGCGAAGACTGCCGTTGGGCTTTCTGCTGAATGCCAGTGACGAAACCCAGTCTGTGGGCTCCGTGACCTTGGTAATGACATTCATGCTTTCCATTCTGTCCAGTTCAGTCTTAAGCTCCTCCTTGATCTGGATTGGGTACTTTCGTGGAGGATGTACGACCGGACATGCATCCTCTCGTAGCGTGATATGGTATTCACCGGGGAATTTACCAATCCCAGTGAAGCGATCAGGATACATGCTGTGGAGGTCATCTTTCGTTGGTATTGGCTTGATGGGCTCGCGTTGTGTCTGCGATGTGCGATGAACACCCACGGAACTGTCACTGCGTCGTGGTGTTTTGCGTATCGCACAGTTGAGCGTGATGAGGTGGAGAGCTCGTGAGGTCGGAAGTCCAAGGATTGCCGGACCTGTAGTATCGGCGACGAAGAAATCTGCGTCAAGCCAGTCTGTCTCACCGTAGCTGCATGGAATTTTGACGCATCCGTATTGTTGAATTCGGGTTCCATTGTAGGCTGTGAGAAGCGTACTTTGCGGTGTAGTGGAGCCCGGCTGAGGATACCCATCTGCGTCCAGTGATCGCGGAAACATGCGTCGAAATGTGCGAAGGGGGAGTATGTTCCCTTGTGCACCTGTGTCGACCTTGACACTAAGCGTGTGTGATCCAGGACGATGTTTCAGTTTGATGCGAAGTATTGCGAAAAGTTCATCGCGAGTGTCAGTAGAACGCTCAACGTCATCGTGATTGTGCTGGGCTGTGATGGTGTCGAAAGCGATGTTCTCAAACTGGTCCTGCATATCAGTCACTTCATACTCAACCGCGTTTACCTCGTTGGATTTACGAGGTTTGGAGCGCGATGAAGACCGACGACCGCGTTTAGGTGAGTATGATCCCCTGGTACGCGTGCGTGATTTGCGTGTGATACGTGGTTTAGTCTTAGTGCCTGCTGTACTGAGGCACATGTGTTGCCAGTGTCCATCTTTGCCGCAACCATTGCATGTTGTGCCGTATGCGGGACACTTATCGCGAGGTCGATATGGGTGTCGTCCACCACAGTTTTTGCATTGTCCTCGCGTCCTGACGACGTCCACCTGGGCCTTGCCAATATGGCTCAGTTGTGCCATATGCATGACACTGCCTTCGTGTGCTCGGCAAATGTCCAAGGCGTCTTTGAGTTGCAGTTTGTCGTCCTTTCGGAGCAGTTTCTTTTGCACCTCAGAGTATTTTACCCCTGAGATGAGAACCTCGATAATTCTCTCATTGAGGGCTGTTTCACTGGCGAATTGGCATTTCATGGCTTTAGCTTTGCATCGTGTGTAGAAGTCATCAATGCTCTCGGTTTCCATCTGGACAAACCGTTGAAATTCCAACCGATGTATGCGGAAATTGTCCTGGGGTTCAATCTGGCTGGAGAACTTGTCCCAGATGTTTTGAGGATTTTTGAGGTCTTCGTCAGTCAGACCCCATGTGTTGAACATACGGAGACCCTCTTTCCCAGACCACAAAATGATATAATTGTGCTGGTCTTTATCCTCAATGTTTTTGACAGCGAACCACATGGAAGCAGTTTGTTTAAAGTCCTTATATGCTTGGGGCCTGTCATTGGTTTCCCAGTCCATCTTTGGTTGAGGTAGGCCTATTGAATCGGCCATGTCGACTCAATTGTCCGTGCGAAAACGTAGTCAAAATGCAGTCGAGCCGAAGCAGGATACTGCGAACCGCGATGTACGAAGCAGAGGTCAAAGGTCACCGCCCGACACAATGAAATTGGCTTCGCGCACTGTACGTTGTTCGTGTGTGTAAAACTATTGCACAGTACTGTATGTGTGTACACGTACCGTATACTGTTTGTTGCGTGCACGGGACTTGTTGCAGCGAAACGTGGAACTTTTCACAGCGTTGATCTCGCCCAGAAATGTTCGATCGAGGGTCTATTTCGATGTCTATTAGGGTTGACCACTTATACCGCTGCCACCATGTGATATGATATGATAGAATAATGACAAGACTAGCGATGTATTATGTGAAGTTCTGTAGGTCATGTTCCACGCTCCATGTACAGTAATCAAGTAACCCTGG
>NW_022145101.1:0-5188 GCF_000002235.5 Strongylocentrotus purpuratus | reverse complement strand
AGTTCACTAATTTTCCTCTGTATTGACTAACAAGCCCCCAGATAGCAATTTCATGTCATCAAAGTCAATTTGAGCAGTGAGAAAATACAAGCATTTTCTTAGAAAACACTTAGAATTTTTCAGTCCAATCTCATAGGGTTTGTACACAGGGAGTTGAGTGAACTTCGTATATGGAAAGCTTTCCGAAAAGTTTTGTCATTCCTCGGCAAGGTTTTAAAAAAATGTACTGTAAGCTAAGCTCCCCCTTCCCCCCTCCCAGACAAAAATAAAATGTCATACCCCCAAAATTTCCCTTTTTGGGTGGTCAGGTTGGCGACCCATTTTTTATTGCCCCTGTCTTGGACTTGTCCTACATGTAGCTGTTTGACCCATTATTCATTTGGGATTAGGACTTGTGTAGGTGGGGGGAGGGGGGCATTCTCACTACTGAATTTACCCTCATCGTAATTTGGTATTAAGATTCAATTTCTTATTTCTACTTGTTTAATGAAAGTTTTTCCATTCTTTCTATATAGTTGTTTATTTTTTGAGGATTATTTCTTATTTAGGTTGATAATCATCTGTATTATTCAACGTTATTCACTGATTACTTGTGATTTATTATTGAGATGATATATCATCAATTCTTAACTTGATAATAATTATGTATGTAGTCGTAGTATTTTATCTGGTCTATACTGACTTTTGGTCTTTACCATCAAAAAGACACATTAGGTACAGGTTTACTATTAATTGAGAAGTATATGTTTTTTCCCCCTCACAATTTCATTAAAAACTTCTTCAGCATAATCATTTCATTTGACTGATAATATTCTGTAACCGAGAGAATTTTAAACGTAGGGAGTAAGAACTAAGGCAGTAACCAGTACAGTTTCATAATGCATTTCTTTAGTGATATAAAAGTAAAGACAAAGAAAGAGAACTAGTGTGATTGACCTTTTAGAGAACTAGTCTGTAGAGAGGTCAGTAAAGTTAATTCCCACAGAGGCAACTAACTGCTGTTCTTGGAGGATGGTTGACCCATTTCAAGGTTGAAGTGAAATTACTTTCACTTTGGTTTTTGGCTGTGTGGGCTATTTGCCAAACACTCTTTGTTTTTCTTAAGATTTTTGGCTGGTGTGGTACACCCACGTACGCGAAAGAGCTGATTGCTAACTTAAAATGATGGTTTTTTTCTCGTCTGTTTTCCTTTTTTTTCTTTTTCAGACTCCTGTCCATAGTTTTTGTATGTACATTTGTATACACATTGGCAAAATCCGATGGAGTTTCAGACTTGGCACATAACACAGTGTACATGTACATGTAGGCCTATTCACTGATTACATAACGTCTGGTGTCAAGTTACATAAATGTACATCACATTAGGTGCATTTATTGGCCATAGACTTTGTGCACATTCCAAGGCATGGGTAAGGTCATTATACTGAGGGGAACAGGTCTGACCACAAGGTTCCCAAGGGCCTTGGTCTGGACTTACCCCTCCTACTATGGTCAAAATGTTCTTCCTCACCTCCTGGCCTACTGTGTACAAACAATGGGGGTTCTTGACCAATATTGACCCAGTTATAACCAGCTGACAATGCATGCTTCCATTAATGGAGTTAATTCCCTAAAGAGGGAGGCAACTAGCTATAAATACTATTAGAGCCATTCATGGTTGATTTGATATCACTTTACTTTGGCCTTACTCCATTAATATGATCGGATTGATCCAATTTCCTTTATTTTAATGGACACTTTTTAGTTACTTAAGGAGCTAGTTCTTTGCTACATGTAGTTCTTCAAGTAGGCCTCAGTGAAGTGACTTTTGATTGAACTGAAGGCATTGGTATTACTTTCATTTTGGTTTACCTATGAAAATAAGATAATTTTGTAAGGTTTAGTTTTCTCTTATAGTTAGTGAATATTTTATCTTTTTTCGGGGGTAATTTTTTAGCTTTCTCTCTCTTTCACCTTGTTCTTCTTGGATGGGCCCTGCCCTGGTAACATGTGATTTTCCACTATTACTGTGTTGGTTTAATGTTTCAGTCTTTTATTTGGTCATTGGTCTTCTGTTTTATCAATTTGCTCTTTTAGTTTTAAGTCCCTTGTCCTTTTGATTGAAGTTTTAGTTTGGATTTTGGGTTTGGTCTTTCATATTGAGTTTTATCTCAGTTCAATTCAATTCAAAATACTTTATTTATCCTTAAAAGGCAATTACATATGGTTGACATCTCATTTTAAAGACTGTCTTAGTAATTTACAAGTCGAGTAAATATAAATACATAAAACTTACATCATTCACAAACAATTAACATGTTTAGTGCTGGTTTTTGGTTATTGCTATAGTTTCTTTATCTAGTCTTGAATTTTTGTAAATAAATTCTTTTCCCCCCCTTTTTTTGTTTGAAATCTAGAATGTGTCTTATCTCTATTAATTCATTTCCTCACAACTGTTCTCTTTAAAAGATTCTGAGATTAGTCTAGTTCGATTAGAAAAATCTCTATCTGAGTCAATACAATTCTACCTCCATGGTCTACTTAGTGCGAGTTTCCATCATATTGTGTCTTTTTTCCGGTTGCATGAGCTTGGCCCTCCCCCCCCCCAAAAAAAAACCCCAATAATAATAATAAAAAGATTTGCAAATTCTAAATGTATGTTTTTTCCACAAGAAAGGAAAATATTAAGTGAGGGTCATTTTCATAAAGATAATGAACAAGATGAAATATTAGGAGTGACTGATACCTAGGTGGTTGGAAAAGTGTTTATCAGGATACCTTTGTACATGTTACCATGGAGGGATAAGTTACCATGACACATTCGAGACTTAAGGACAGGTGTTCTCTATTTACACCTGCGCAACCTGCTAGTGGTGATTGTAGTAAGTGGTGCTCCATCATGCATGTAATGCAATGTGTGTCCAAGGTCATGCAGTTGTATGCAGGGAACAGTGTTATGCAGCACATTCACACAAGTCCCTACTACTGCACAATGAAAGCATTGTGTGTGGTGGTTCAAAGTTATATTGTAGATATGGTTAAAGGGAATATACAACATTTGCAATCATCGAAAAAAACAAAAACTACAACATTTTTACAAAATGCCGTACTAGGATGTTGGTAAATGACAGTCTAAAGCATCCTGTAAAATTATGACACCTGGTGTGAAGCCATTTTCAAGAAAAAGGTATTTTTGTATAAATTTCCAACGGTGGTCGGCCGACCACCGTCGAAAAAAACCTAACTATTTCTCAACTACTGCTCCAAATATACCCTTTTTTTCAGTCCAAATTCTGTTTGCTATTGGTTACATGTTCATGACCGGGTGCAGGCCAGCTAGACTGGTTCCCTTACCTTACAATTTTCCCGGCATCTATAAATTGATCCATTTCATCTTTAGTGGAGTCGGGGAACCAGACTACTTGAACAGTTTTGTTTTCTTGGTTTTTCCAGCATTTTCGAAACAAAACTTCAAACATGTCAGTGTAACAATAATTTGATCTATTATACTAACCCCTCAAATAGTTCATTTCTGAAAATTAAAGCATAAGCCAATGATGTACATTCCCTTTAAGTTTTCTGTAAGTATTGTTAAGGACCCTTTTGAGTCATATTTTGTATGCCACAGGCATTCAAGTTTTCCACGAAGCAGCTAGCTGATCCTCTTTTTTTCACTTCATATTAAATTTCAAATGAAAACTACTGTATAATAACACTGCAGTGTCTGGAAGAGCCTGTCAGGAATTAACCACAGTGTAATACAATATAGTACAGTTGCTAATCAGTCGGATAAACTCTTAGACTGTAAAGCTGGGATTGTCCTTTGTTTTGTTACTTTCCTGTTGTGTGTCATATAATATAACCAGACAGAAACTTGAGAACTAAAAGGTATTAGCAAAGGCCAACCCTTTTTTGAAGTTACATGTTAGCTATAAGTGATGGATTAATTTAATTGCCTCCAATGTCTTCAAAGTCTTTGCCTTTAATAAGCAACAAATCTCAGTGAAAAAAAGTTACATAAATAATTGGTTTAACCCCATCATAATATTATTTCCTTTACAGCAGACGGTGTCAACATTCTTGGACTGAAGTCTCCAGGTAAACCAGCATGGCATCTGAGATACATCCCAGGCCTTGCAAGTCTCTCAAGATGGTCCCTCCCACATACAGATGCTCCCCTCAGAAGTGTGGCTACAGGGGCAGGACTACGGAACAGACTTCCAGAACGTCATGCAGGACTGGAGACCGAGCAAATACAGCTGAGGTACCCTTCCCCAATGAGATGGCAGACAGAAGCTCTGCCAGGTGATACGGAGGACACAGGTTTAGGGGATTCGGTGTCAGCAGGTGGGATGTGTCAAAGACCATATCCTGTCTTGCTCATCAGGGCCAATCCTGTCTCTGATTCTGATGATGAATTGGAAACTCCCTCATTGATGCCATCTAGTGACATTCTCCAAAATCAGGATGTTGTTGAGGAAGCCGGTCACATCTCTCCCAGTTCTGGATCAGCGTCACCTGGCAATTTGGCAGTTCACATAAACTGTAAAGCCGGCCTTGCTTCTTTCCTTACAAGACCCTACCTTGGAAACCTCACCTGAGACAGAAAGACAACAAGCAGAGTCTAATACTCTCTCAGTGCAACACACTGAGCTTTGTCACCTTGGAGTTTCCCTCCCATTTGCAGGGTCATTCAGCTTTCCCCAAACCAGAGTGTTTGCCTACCCTACCTACCTTATGACTAATGAGCCTCTGACGATGCCTCCAATCTCACCTGAAACCTGTGACGATTTATCCACAACCTCACCTCAGGCATCTAGGCAGACAATTGCTGGCATCTTTCAAGACACGTTGCAGTCTCTCAGAGCGAGATCTGCATCAGCAGAGATGGCTTCCGTAGCTGAACCACACCCCTTCACTTCTCTCAGGGACAGCATCTCTAACAAATATGAAGACCTCTTACATCACCAATGGGCTTTCCTGTGGCAGCAGCAAATGGGCTTCTCAGTGAACCAACTCTATCCAACAAAAGAACGATCTATGATATCAATGACAACCTGTTGCCTACTAGTGAATCTCAAATCACAAACAGTTCTGCTCGGAAACCAGGGAGGCTGTTGACAGGCACCAGCATAATTATGTCCAGAGTATGAAGCTGCCAAGGTCTGAGCCACACTGTCACCATCCCTAATCATCACCTCAATTTTCA
>NW_022145100.1:0-5219 GCF_000002235.5 Strongylocentrotus purpuratus | reverse complement strand
TGAGTGAAGTGAACGTTTGTATTGGGATACTGGACTCTCTACAGCTGTATGCAAGCCTGCCTGTAGGATGGTGCCACCTGCGTCCGACCTGACAACTGTGTGTGCCTACGAGGCTTCCCAAGTTTCACAGTGCCAAACAGGTGAGCAGGAGGCATGAGACAGTTTTTGTGTTTCAGAAAGCTAATTCTTGGACTAGAAATTTGAATTACATTTAATTTCAAATGTTTCTCAAATTGTTTTTTTTCATATTAGTTAGTTACTGATCAGTCAAAAGTTTTCTTGTGTTTCTTTCCTTTCTTCAGTTTTTTTTTAAGCCAGGTTTTTAATTCATTTTTACAGATCTTTTTTACAGTAGAACGTAGCTAGAATGAACACAGTTGGTTCAACAAAGTTCAACAAAGTTTGTAATTTGTTGTTTGTTAGAGCTACCATTGTCCTGTGTAGTTGTACATAAATTTGGAAGTAAAGGGTGGTTTGTTATACCCAAAATGTGTTCTACTTTACATGCCATTTATTTATTCCAGCGTCATGGGTAGAGTTTGGCACTTTTTGAGAAACCTAGTAATCAGTTATGTCCCATTCCATAGATTGGTACATCAGTCAACAAGAGAATGTTCCTTTTGTTTATCGAGTTGTTTTGCCAAATGTTTATAAATGAACGTTTAATATAGAAAATGTTACCTTGAAACAATTGAGATACCCTCAAAATATTTGGGTAGTAATATTCAGACCCCACAACAGTATGTTTGTGAGATTTCTTGTAACATAAGAGATTCCAATCTGTATAATCACCAAGGCAAAAGAAACTTGTAGATTCATGCTATTGATATTAATAGTTTTTAAAGTGAATTTGTTGGTATACAAATTAATGAATGTTTGTGAGTGCAATGGTAAGAATAATTTCATGAGGTGACTGATGAAATGTTTCCATTCCACGAGGCGAAGCCGAGTGGAATGGAACATTTCATCTGTCATCGAATGAAATTATTCATTTCCATTGCACGAACGTGAAACATTCATTATTTGTTTATATAACACCTGAATAAATCCTTGTCATCTGATTGGTTGACGTTTAATAGCCAATTTATTCAAGTTAAAAACTGTTTAAAAGTGCGACAAGTTCATCATATCTATATTAATGCAAACTGTTCGACAGGTTAAAACAATCATATTCAATTTATCTCGATTTAAACAGTGCCACCAACCAGCAGCAGCGACACCGTGCAATGGAAGTTCTATTCACCAGTGCAATAGAACTCCATTGCACTGTGCGCTGCGCGTCACGCACTCGCCGTGCGTTGGTACGAATAATTCAATGACGTGTGATCAACGATCCACCAATCAGATGACTAGGATTTATTCAGGTGTTGTATAATTTTTAATATAGCACTTTGTTTTCCTTTCCTTCATTTATATTAATAATTAAATAAAATTTCATTCAAGGTTTTTGATATAGCAATGGATTTTTGTCTTTTTTAAGCTATTTGTAATCCTTCTTGTCGCAATGGGGGCACATGCGTACGGCCCAACATGTGTGCGTGTCCTACTGGTTACACAGGAGCCAACTGCGCTATTGGTAAGTTCACATAATTTTGGGTAGGGAGGTTGACTTGGATGGACGGTGCTGGAAATTGGTACCAAATGAGTGCCCTTGGAAAATGATTAGCTGTTGCCTGGCTGATTTCCTGTGAGCATATGACAGTTTTCAGGCTCAGGACTCTGACAAAAGACAGAACTTTGAAGTAATCACCTGCATATAATATGGAGCAAAGCTGCATAGGCCTACCCCCAGGGGCCTGGATCAGATTCATATGCTAAGCTTTGATAAGGGTATACTACTCAAACACTCAATGCAATGCTGATTCACCCTTTTGTAAGGAGTACCACACCAGTGAGATTTTGAAGGTGGACATATAAATAAGATGGTTTAATGAAAATCATATAGTGTACACTTTAGAGCTATCAAGTATCATATGCAGGCACAGCTTCCCTTCATAGATGATATTTATAAAGAAATCTGCCATCCATTTGATTGTACTTTTTTTGGGGGGGGGGGGGTGTTTGTCCACTCTTTGTTATTAGAGTGGGCAATAACCACATTCACAAACAGGGGGCTCAGATCTCAGCTTAGTCTACAAATGATGCAAAAGCGCACTGACAAGCAGCAAAGGGAAATTCATGGTGGTGGGGTTAATCCCTATGTTGTAAACCTGTATGAAAAGTAGGAATGGGCTGTTTACCGTATGGAATACTGTTTTACAGTCTTCACTGAATGTTCCAGCAATATAATTCAGATTTATTCAACTATTGGTTTGTGATTACAATTACTGAGATATTGCAAAGTGTCTGGCAATGTTGGGCAATGGAGTTTTCTATGAAGTTTTGTATTTGTTTTTCATACTTTTAGCATTGGGATCGAGGTTTCATTTTTTAATCAAAGAACAGATCATTAAACATACTGTATGCAATACCAGTCTTATGTGACATGTTTGTTCTTGTTCCAGCAAATTGTGAACACGATGTCTAATGGTGGCCGGTGCTTCAAACCAAACAAATGTTCTTGTCCACTCTGGTTACAGGGGAAGAAAGTGCCATAAAGGTAACAGCACTTATAATTTCACTCACTTTTTGTGTTTGACAAAAAGGTGTCCTGAAAACATGGTTTTGCTCGGACTTTGTTTCCTATTGAGCATGAAAGAGGTATGCAGCTTTATCACTTGTGTAACAATCTGTTTCCTAACTTCCCTATTTTTTGCATGTGGTATCACACACTCACAAACTGAAAGCCTCACGCATAATGACCGGCCTATTCTTTGGAAAAAAATCAACTGCAATTGGTGATGTGAATTACATATATATAAATACAGTTAAAAACCACTGATTCCTGTCTGGCAGTGTCTACAAACGTTGTTGAATGTCTTCCACATCTGTTGCAAAACAGTTTTGTGGAAAGTGTGGTGTAACTACATGTACACCGAGCAGATCTGTTCAATATTTGGTTGTGTTATGTTTCAGCTATCTGTGTGTCAGGGTGTCGTAATGGTGGTGAATGTATCAAGCCCATGTGTGCATGTGCAAGACAGGCTACAGAGGGTCCAACTGCAAACACGTGAGTATGCACAGGTTCATCAGGATCACATTTTGTTTGGGATATCATTCAATTTAAACATGCTTGCAAGTCATTCACTAAAAGTGATAAAAAGGGTGGGATTGACTCCTTGAACCATGTAGTCAGAGGACTATGAAACTCCTTGCACATACCGCGCTTCAGCAGTTTAAATGCACTGCTGGACACTTTGAGTTGTCATTACTGCCTGCACCTCATTATTCAGCTTGATATTCTGTGGGTCTGTGCACAGTCAAATTTGGGCGTTTCACAATGCAGTGCGTCACCAAGAGTTTGCAACGGAGAGTCCATTTTTCAAGTTTACGTCGACAAAACACAGCCCATTTGAACCAGTATCAGTAGATAACTTGAGCTAATTCGTAAAGGATTGGGGCATAGCGTTCTGCTGCCTTAAAATAACACACCAAAAAACACAATTAAAAAGAAAACAGATACTCGAATCATGAAAATAAGTTTCGTAAGAAACTACTGACCAGACAAACTAACAATTTCAAATAACCCGCGCTGCGAATTTGTCGACCATCTCCCACAATGCACTGGGAAAAATTAACTCTCCGTGGCAAACTCTTTGTGGCGCACTGCATTGTCAAACACCCGAATTGAAAAAAGTCATGTATTTTCATCATGAAAATAAGTCATGTTTATGCTGCCATTAGCTGCTCTCTTGCCCTGATATTGGATCATTTTGCAAATCTGGACACTTTCTAGTCTGGTGCCTTTCAATGCTGTTGGTCAGTGTTTGCTTTTGAATTTGGTTTTCAGGGTACAGACTGAAGAAATTTGTCGTCTTGTCAGATAAAAACTCATTGACTTTTCAAAGTTGCTCAACTAACCTGCCCATCTAACCTGCACTTTACACACAAAAATGAAAGTTTGCAATGGAAAGGGAAAATTGTGTCTGAGAGGTTCGGACATAATAATACACATTCATAAATACCTAAGACAGTTTACCCATTCCCATTGGTCGAGAGCCCGTCACATGGCCAGTATTAAATTGATGATAAAGACAGGCTGGCTGGTCTTTAAACACTTTTCTAGGTGTCACATGAAATTTGGACTCCTATGAAATCTAGTGCCTTTTTACCGTTTTATGGTTGAACGTTCACAATCCTCACGTATGCATGCGCAACACTACCAGTGAATCAGTATATCATATCCGAAATTCACACTTCACTAGCCCAGCTGCATTTTGCAACATCGCGCAGTACACGCGACGCGCGTGGCAATCTCCTTATAAGGTAAGGAGTTGTAGAGGGACATTCCATATTATAATCAGAGGGGTGTTTCATAAAACATGAAGTAAAAGTGGTGAACAAAATGGTTGGCAACATCTAGTTTTTCACTTTGTTTTGATTTTTGGACCGAAAAGATTCTTTTTTTTTTACCAAAAAGGTATTGGTCGTTATTAAACACTATATTTAAGACTGGTTGGAGTTTGGAATGCTGATAATTACCCTCGGCGATCAGCATTCCAGACTCCAACCGTCTTAAACATGGTGTTTAACACCTCCCAAGCACACATTTATTTATAATAGAAACATGTAATATATGTTGAAAATTAAAGACACCAAGTATATGATTCAAATCCACTGCTTGTTATTGCTGGATCAAAAGCATAAGCAAAAAGGAAAAATGTTGATATTTTATTTTTTTGTGTTCCTGACTTTTTAGCCATTTGTAGAAGACATGCATGTATGGTGGTCGGTGTATAGGAGCAGATTTATGCCAGTGTAGGCCAGGCCACACTGGGACTTACTGCCAGGAGACAACATCCCATTCAAGGTAATGTCCAAAACCAAGCCTTTAGGTGGAACCCATATCACTGCTCAGTACACACATTAAAAAGTCACTTGATAGTAATCAAGTGGCTTTTTATATGTGTACAAAACTTACCCTTTACAACTGCATGTGGACCTGGGTCTAAGTCCTCAGGTGTGCAAACCTTATGGGACATATGTCAAGAAACAATAGTCTGAAACTGAAGTCGAAACAATAGGAACCAAAGAAGGGGACAATAAAGCTCTCTCAAAACATAACTCTGCGTGCTTAATTTATGACACAGTGCTATATTATAGGGACAAAGGGAAAGACA
>NW_022145099.1:0-5225 GCF_000002235.5 Strongylocentrotus purpuratus | reverse complement strand
TGAACATGCAAAATGAACAAGACATGCAAATGAAATGCACATTTACATAAATTAAACACAACTGCAACAACTCTTAAACTGTCCACCCCCCGTCTCCCCCCCCCCCCACAAAAAAAAATTGATTGTAGAATGACACAGAATGCAGGTTTCTATAGTTTTAAGAAACAATTCTGCGAATAGACAAATAAGTATCAATGAGCATCAAATTTGCTATTACTTTTTAGTAAAAGTTAAATGTTCATTACATAAGACCCAAAACTGATGCTATCGTACTGCCAACATTTATAGTAATAAAGAAACCAAATACCGGTACCAGTACATCAATGTCAATGTTCTAAGTCTTCGAAAACTTTGGCAAGAGGTCCTCATGTGACACAGCTCTGAATATGAAATGACCAAGTTAGACAGCATAATGAAAAAATCCTGAAAAAACGAAAAATGTTTCTTACAAAATCCAATCCAATCCAATGTGGATTGTATGTCGTTCTCCCCCTTTGTTTTACGCAAAATTGTTTTTGCTCCACTAGAAAGGTACACGTATGAGAAGACAAACCATCATGCATACGTTCTACGAAAATGTGTCTTGACACTATATACTTTACGACCCCATCTGCCCGTAGTGGCACCCCGACGATCCAGGCAAGTCTCACTCAGAGGTAGGAAGAACTTCTCCCATCCTTCAGGAGCATAACGCCAACCCCGCGACTGTAAGATGAGGGTGCGTTGGGTGGCATAGGCCACAATCATGCAGTAGGCTACATGATGTACTTGGCAGCCGTATCCACAGCCTTTGTTCAGATTGCAGACCACTTTCTGGGCTGTGCTACACTCTTTGGGATTCTGCAGAATGGGAAAGGCACATGAAAGAGGTTATGGGCTCTTTAGGCAGACTGTAGGAAATGTAGCCAGAGCCATAGCCTTTCTTAAGGATGCAGAGCACTTTCTGGGCTGTGCTACACTCTTTGGTATTCTGTAGAATGGGAAAGGTATATGAAAGAATTATGGGCTCTAGGCAGACTGTAGGAAAGTAGCCAGAGCCACAGCCTTTCTTAAAGTTGCAGAACCCTTTCTGGCTGTGCTAAGCCACAGCCTTTCTTCAGGTTGCAGACCACTTTTGGCTTCTGCAGAATGGGAGAGGTACCAGTATATGAAAGGATTATGGGCTCTCTGGGCAGACTATAGGAAATGTAGCCAGAGCCACAGCCTTTCTTAAGGTTGCAGAACACTTTCTGGGCTGTGTTAAGCTACAGCCTTTCTTCAGATTGCAGACCACTTTCTGGGCTGTGCTACACTATTTGGGATTCTGCAGAATGGGAGAGGTACATGAAAGGGGTTATGGGCTCTAGGCAGACTGTAGCAAATGTAGCCAGAGCCAAAGCCTTTGTTTAGATTGCAGACCACTTTCTGGATTCTGTGGAATGGGAAAGGCATTAATAGGGAGTATGTTCTGCTCCAGGTGCCCATTGACCTGTGATGAACTTGTGATTACATAACACCAAATCCATTGATTATTTGGTCAAGCAATAAACCAAATAACTGTTGGCTTTCTTCTGAACCATACGTACCTGTAAATAATGAAACCTTCTTTGTACCAAATCACTCAATGATTTTGCCTCATTTGCCCTCCATACCGTCTTGTTGTCTACCCTGCTTAAGTTGTAAATATCTACAATGATGGATCTGTCAATCAAAAAAATTTGAAACACCAGACCGAAAATTAGATCGGGGTCAAGATTTGTGCTGGTCTTGAAGATGTTTACACATGCACTTGAAAATATAAAATTAACAATTGTTCACATTACTTCATCGATTTGTTCTCACTGGTCTGACGATGAATGGTTATTGATTTTTACACTGTCAAGAAAACTACCGGTACCAATGTTGTTGAACAAAGAAATTGACTGGAGTGGGGTTTGAACCTGTGACTTCTGGATTGCTGATCAGTTTCTCTACCAACTGAGTTATCCAGCCCTATGTTAGTTTTTTTAGATGAGTCAGGTCCGAGTTCAAGTCCGAGTCACGAGTCACATTTGTACGAAATGGGTGTCCATGGGCATGGACACACATGCATGTTAGTGATGTAAACGGTGTGCTGTCGTAGGAAAAAAGGAGGGACGCATTAAATAACAAAAATTGTGACCCGCTGAGGCTAAATGAGGAATGTCCCCAAAAACTTTGTTTTGAGTTATCAGCGTCTGAAATTGCTTATGTGTGGAAAATCATGTCAAAATCGATATTGGAATTTTCAAATTTTCGAGTAGCCAGAGTATCTAAACACATCTCAGAATCTGTTTACAATATAACAAAATTGTCGCACACGTGTACGTACGTACACTCACATTGTACATAAAGCTTGCAACTCACAACTTTTTTCAAAGCTGTTTTTCTTGAAAAAGGTCACGGATGTTCAGCAATGCACTACGGACTTTCCTGCGGCATATCTTTGGAAGTAATGAGCTACAGAAATAAATTTGGTATCTCTACAAAGCAAAGGATGTAAAGTAAAGGATGGGGGTTGTTCCTCATTATGCCATAGCAGGTCACAATTATTATTTGAAACACTACCTGGAGAGTGGTGCGGTACGGTTCAAGCACTTCATGATCGTTAGCGTTGCTTTAACGTTACTTTTTTAAAATAAACATTGGAATCATGTTTAAGAATGTACTTTTTTGGTTAAAAAAAACTTGTGACTCGCGAGTCACAAATCTCAGTATCAAGTTGGAGTCATGATGGTCAAGCTCCGAGTCCGAGTCTGTGTCTTCTGTGACTCAAGTCGAGTTCTCAAGTTCAGATATTACTCCATGAGACCTTCATTATACAATCAAGTCCTTCAACACTGCCCTGTGTTGACAATCTCCCAATCTGTCCTATTTCTTTAAGTGTCGTCAGAAACTGACATGCTCTTTTCCTCTTTCTATTTACAAATCTGTGAATTTCCAGCTGTTTTCAAACATGGCAACCATGTTAATCAGTGCAAATCAAATTGACTTGCCATGAAAGGCAAGTCGAAAACACCTGGGAAAAATATCAGTCTAGAGGTCTTCAAAGGTCATGTCAATGAAGAGCAACATGGATGAGTTCCATCATGTCTTCATCATTTGTTGTGTAAAGACTCATGCAATGTTATTTTTTTAATGTACCTTTGGGTCCCATTTAACCTATTTTCAATTTTCGTTTTGCCATTTTCAAGGATATTTTGGTGCCTTTTTTTTGGTTTTTATGTTAACGAAATTTCCATATTCATGAGCAAATGTGTGATGTCATTTCAGGCAGAAACCTCAATGTTACAGATATTTCAGCACTAAAAATTGCCAAAATTTTGGATAATTTGCTGTTGTAAATTTTCTTTTCTTTGGTGATGGCAGTAAGCCAATGAGCAAATTTTTCTCACAAATGTTTTCAATGAACCAAATTTTGGGTTCATAATCTGAACAGTGTCTTCCTGAAATGACATCACAGCAATAGCGCCCTCAGTTGTCTGGAAAGCATGGAAAGTTTTAAATGTTCAAAGGAAAGCACTTTTCAATAAACTTAACAAAAAAGGAATGTCAAATAGTTTTCATAAATTTTAGAGGAGTAGAAAACTGCACAAAATGTGTTCCTAAGAAAAATTCATCTCATGACCCCTTTTAAATACAATATTCTGGGTAAAATGTTAAAATGCATTTTCTTTCAAACTTCCTGACTCTGTCAAACTCTCATGTAAAACTTCTTTTCACTGCAATTGCTTTTTTGTTTGAGGGGGGGGGGGGGGGGGAGGGTGGGAGAGAGTTTGTTTATGCATTCAATAGGAGACATTGAACAATATAGGGCAATAGGGTCCCCAATTCCTGAAGGGTCCCCAATTTGGCAATGTGTACAAAAACCTATGTGAGGTCTTCCTTAAAAAATAAAGTATAAACAAAAGAGGGACAATAGGGGGTCCCCGATTGCAAGCAAATACACTTGTACTGCTATGTGTGTTTTTGTGGGGGGGGGGGGGGGGGGGGGACGTATTTTGTATCTTCTTTGAAATGCAATACTTCTTTTTAATTTATTTCCACAACATTCAACAGTGCAAGGCGCCAGAACAGGATGGAAGGCTTATTTCCAACGGGGTGCCTTGGTAGAAGATGTTGCAGGGGTGTGAGTGACCACTGATAAAAATAGCTTAAAACAGCTGAAATGGTGTAAAAAAAGCTGAACTTTGGAAATTTCCTATACTTTTGTACACAGCAAGTGAGGGAAGAAAGCTGAAATGCAAAACAAGAAAAAGCTAAAATCAGCTTTAAAGCTGAGATTTCACACCCCTGGATGTGGAATGAAATTACAGTTTAAGTGGTGGAGGAAAACCGAGAATGATATTCAAAACAACCCACAGAATCAGGCATGGACTGAAAACCCAAACTAAATATTAATCCAGGCGGGATTCGAACCCAGGTCACAGCAGTGGAAGGTAGGGAAAGTACGGCTAAGCTAACCTAGTCCCCTAATGAAATGCGAACTGTGAAAAAGCCACACTTTATGTGACGTTCAAGTACCGTACCCCACAATAGCATTTCCAGTGCACTTCACAATGTCATCTCATCCACTACAATATGCACACACATATTGAGGCACAGAGCTCGTCTCTGCAGACATGTACGGTCGTCTTTCTACTGTACAATTCCACAGGGTCTCTTCCAAGTAAAACAGACGTTGTTTAGTTCATTTTGGCATCATACGGTCTTTTTTCCCCTCAGCTTAAAGCTTTCATTGATCCTCTTCCCGCTTTTCTGCATTATGCATTTCTGAGCGCTCTCCAAATGCCCCTCGGAAGTGATCCTGAAACGGTTTCCAGATTTAATTGGCTGAAGTCAATTTCTATTTGTTCTGTCATCGATGTTTCAGGCACAAATCTAGGGACCATCTACTCAAGTATTTTACGCAATGAGATGCGATAAGAACACCATACAAGTAAGGTGATCAATTTTGTTTAAAAAAAAGTGTGTACAGCAAATATATGAAATATGTTGCATTATTTTAAATTTTGTAATAAATTTTTTTTTTTTTTAAATCCACAATTTTCGCCTAGTTACCGGTATCTGTAAAACAAGGAATGGCAAACAACATTTCACTTCTCTGCATTGTGATGCAAATGAAGGGAAATTACATTGTACTTAATGCCACATACACCTTAGATCTCAGACTTATATATATTTGTACATGTATGTTTGTTTTCACCCTTCAGGCCCCCCCCCCCCCC
>NW_022145097.1:0-3350 GCF_000002235.5 Strongylocentrotus purpuratus | reverse complement strand
CCCCCCCCCCCCCCCCCCCCCCCCCCCCCCCCCCCCCCCCCCCCCCCCCCCCCCCCCCCCCCCCACCCCCCCCCCCCCCCCCCCCCCCCCCCCCCCCCCCCCCCCCCCCACCCCCCCCCCCCCCCCCCCCCCCCCCCCCCCCCCCCCCCCCCCCCCCCCCCCCCCCCCCCCCCCCCCCCCCCCCCCCCCCCCCCCCCCCCCCCCCCCCCCCCCCCCCCCCCCCCCCCCCCCCCCCCCCCCCCCCCCCCCCCCCCCCCCCCCCCCCCCCCCCCCCCCCCCCCCCCCCCCCCCCCCCCCCCCCCCCCCCCCCCCCCCCCCCCCCCCCCCCCCCCCCCCCCCCCCCCCCCCCCCCCCCCCCCCCCCCCCCCCCCCCCCCCCCCCCCCCCCCCCCCCACCCCCCCCCCCCCCCCCCCCCCCCCCCCCCCCCCCCCCCCCCCCCCCCCCCCCCCCCCCCCCCCCCCCCCCCCCCCCCCCCCCCCCCCCCCCCCCCCCCCCCCCCCCCCCCCCCCCCCCCCCCCCCCCCCCCCCCCCCCCCCCCCCCCCCCCCCCCCCCCCCCCCCCCCCCCCCACCCCCCCCCCCCCCCCCCCCCCCCCCCCCCCCCCCCCCCCCCCCCCCCCCCCCCCCCCCCCCCCCCCCCCCCCCCCCCCCCCCCCCCCCCCCCCCCCCCCCCCCCCCCCCCCCCCCCCCCCCCCCCCCCCCCCCCCCCCCCCCCCCCCCCCCCCCCCCCCCCCCCCCCCCCCCCCCCCCCCCCCCCCCCCCCCCCCCCCCCCCCCCCCCCCCCCCCCCCCCCCCCCCCCCCCCCCCCCCCCCCCCCCCCCCCCCCCCCCCCCCCCCCCCCCCCCCCCCCCCCCCCCCCCCCCCCCCCCCCCCCCCCCCCCCCCCCCCCCCCCCCCCCCCCCCCCCCCCCCCCCCCCCCCCCCCCCCCCCCCCCCCCCCCCCCCCCCCCCCCCCCCCCCCCCCCCCCCCCCCCCCCCCCCCCCCCCCCCCCCCCCCCCCCCCCCCCCCCCCCCCCCCCCCCCCCCCCCCCCCCCCCCCCCCCCCCCCCCCCCCCCCCCCCCCCCCCCCCCCCCCCCCCCCCCCCCCCCCCCCCCCCCCCCCCCCCCCCCCCCCCCCCCCCCCCCCCCCCCCCCCCCCCCCCCCCCCCCCCCCCCCCCCCCCCCCCCCCCCCCCCCCCCCCCCCCCCCCCCCCCCCCCCCCCCCCCCCCCCCCCCCCCCCCCCCCCCCCCCCCCCCCCCCCCCCCCCCCCCCCCCCCCCCCCCCCCCCCCCCCCCCCCCCCCCCCCCCCCCCCCCCCCCCCCCCCCCCCCCCCCCCCCCCCCCCCCCCCCCCCCCCCCCCCCCCCCCCCCCCCCCCCCCCCCCCCCCCCCCCCCCCCCCCCCCCCCCCCCCCCCCCCCCCCCCCCCCCCCCCCCCCCCCCCCCCCCCCCCCCCCCCCCCCCCCCCCCCCCCCCCCCCCCCCCCCCCCCCCCCCCCCCCCCCCCCCCCCCCCCCCCCCCCCCCCCCCCCCCCACCCCCCCCCCCCCCCCCCCCCCCCCCCCCCACCCCCCCCCCCCCCCCCCCCCCCCCCCCCCCCCCCCCCCCCCCCCCCCCCCCCCCCCCCCCCCACCCCCCCCCCCCCCCCCCCCCCCCCCCCCCCCCCCCCCCCCCCCCCCCCCCCCCCCCCCCCCCCCCCCCCCCCCCCCCCCCCCCCCCCCCCCACCCCCCCCCCCCCCCCCCCCCCCCCCCCCCCCCCCCCCCCCCCCCCCCCCCCCCCCCCCCCCCCCCCCCCCCCCCCCCCCCCCCCCCCCCCCCCCCCCCCCACCCCCCCCCCCCCCCCCCCCCCCCCCCCCCCCCCCCCCCCCCCCCCCCCCCCCCCCCCCCCCCCCCACCCCCCCCCCCCCCCCCCCCCCCCCCCCCCCCCCCCCCCCCCCCCCCCCCCCCCCCCCCCCCCCCCCCCCCCCCCCCCCCCCCCCCCCCCCCCCCCCCCCCCCCCCCCCCCCCCCCCCCCCCCCCCCCCCCCCACCCCCCCCCCCCCCCCCCCCCCCCCCCCCCCCCCCCCCCCCCCCCCCCCCCCCCCCCCCCCCCCCCCCCCCCCCCCCCCCCCCCCCCCCCCCCCCCCCCCCCCCCCCCCCCCCCCCCCCCCCCCCCCCCCCCCCCCCCCCCCCCCCCCCCCCCCCCCCCCCCCCCCCCCCCCCCCCCCCCCCCCCCCCCCCCCCCCCCCCCCCCCCCCCCCCCCCCCCCCCCCCCCCCCCCCCCCCACCCCCCCCCCCCCCCCCCCCCCCCCCCCCCCCCCCCCCCCCCCCCCCCCCCCCCCCCCCCCCACCCCCCCCCCCCCCCCCCCCCCCCCCCCCCCCCCCCCCCCCCACCCCCCCCCCCCCCCCCCCCCCCCCCCCCCCCCCCCCCCCCCCCCCCCCCCCCCCCCCCCCCCCCCCCCCCCCCCCCCCACCCCCCCCCCCCCCCCCCCCCCCCCCCCCCCCCCCCCACCCCCCCCCCCCCCCCCCCCCCCCCCCCCCCCCCCCCCCCCACCCCCCCCCCCCCCCCCCCCCCCCCCCCCCCCCCCCCCCCCCCCCCCCCCCCCCCCCCCCCCCCCCCCCCCCCCCCCCCCCCCCCCCCCCCCCCCCCCCCCCCCCCACCCCCACCCCCCCCCCCCCCCCCCCCACCCCCCCCCCCCCCCCCCCCCCCCCCCCCCCCCCCCCCCCCCCCCCCCCCCCCCCCCCCCCCCCCCCCCCCACCCCCCCCCCCCCCCCCCCCCCCCCCCCCCACCCCCCCCCCCCCCCCCCCCCCCCACCCCCCCCCCCCCCCCCCCCCCCCCCCCCCCCCCCCCCCCCCCCCCCCCCCCCCCCCCCCCCCCCCCCCCCCCCCCCCCCCCCCCCCCCCCCCCCCCCCCCCCCCCCCCCCCCCCCCCCCCCCCCCCCCCCCCCCCCCCCCCCCCCCCCCCCCCCCCACCCCCCCCCCCCCCCCCCCCCCCCCCCCCCCCCACCCCCCCCCCCCCCCCCCCCCCCCCCCCCCCCCCACCCCCCCCCCCCCCCCCCCCCCCCCCCCCCCCACCCCCCCCCCCCCCCCCCCCCCCCCCCCCCCCCCCCCCCCCCCCCCCCCCCCCCCCCCCCCCCCCCCCCCCCCCCCCCCCCCCCCCCCCCCCCCCCCCCCCCCCCCCCCCCCCCCCCCCCCCCCCCCCCCCCCCCCCCCCCCCCCCCCCCCCCCCCCCCCCCCCCCCCCCCCACCCCCCCCCCCCCCCCCCCCCACCCCCCACCCCCCCCCCCCCCACCCCCCCCCCCCCCCCCCCCCCCCCCCCCCCCACCCCCCCCCCCCCCCCCCCCCCCCCCCCCCCCCCCCCCCCCCCCCCCCACCCCCCCCCCCCCCCCCCCCCCCCCC
>NW_022145096.1:0-5304 GCF_000002235.5 Strongylocentrotus purpuratus | reverse complement strand
TACAATATCTCCCCACCTCCATCAACGACCGGCTGGTAATATTCCGTTTTCCCCCTCAACCCTCTCGTCATGTATTACAGTCATCAGCGTCTACGCCCACAGGCTAGCCAGCAGCGATGAAGTGAGGGAAACCTTCTACGAGGATCTCGATCACCTTCTGAAGGCCACCCGTCCGAGACAAACTCATCCTGCTGAGCGACTTTAATGCCAGAGTCGGCACTGGCAACAAATTGGAAAGGCGTGCTGGGCCAAAGTGGAATGAGAAAAAAATAGCTCGTCAGGCCGTCATTCAACACAGGCAAGCTGGCACATCCTGATCTGCGCGACCGCTTCGCGACCAGTCTGGACGACAAGGTGACCTCCATGGACCTCTGGCTGGAAGCACAACACATCATTGGGACAGTTCAGAACGACGAAAAAGGTGACAGCTCAATCGACACCCGGACCAAAGAAGAGAGTCCACCAGGACTGGTTCGATGAGAATGATGAGGCCATCTCACAGCTTCTTGAATACATGCGGAAAGCATTCACGCGAAGCAGAACAACATGTCTCCACCTCCAAAAGGGGACCGCTTCAAGCAGCTCCAGAGGCAGACTCAATGTGACCTCCGCTGTATGCAGGATGAGTGGCGTGAGAAAAAGACAGACAAAGTCCAATGCTACGCTGACACCAACAACTCTAATATGTTCTTCAGCTTCATAGGGCAGTGTATGGACCGTCCTAACCAAGCACCACCCCCCTCCTGTCAGCGAACGGCACAATGGCTGAAGTAGAATAGCGTCATTAAACGATTAAAACACTTCAGCACCCTTCTCAACAGTCCATCCATTGTCAGTGCAGATGCCCCTGACCAGATACCCAAGAGATCCACAATCGACAGCCTCAACTTCCCTCCCACCCTGCAAGAGGTCAAAAAGCCATCAGCAAAACCAGCTCGGCAAAAGCTTCTAGGATGGATGGGATTCCCCGCAGAAATCTTGCAAGGCAGTGGGGCCAGTTGCACTTGAAACCTTACACAGCATTCTCACCGGCATCTGGGAGGAAGTAGACACGCCACATGATTTAGGGACACCACTATTGTCTCCCTCTTTAAGAACAAAGGCAGCAAATCCAACGCATCATCCTCAATCGCCTGGAGAACCTGTCAGAGGCACAGTGTGGCTGCCAGCTAGGCCGCAGTACTGTTGACATGATTTTCGCAGTTCGTCAGGTGTCTACAAAAATGTCAAGGACAAAATCTTCAGTCTTCACCAACCTTACCAAGTCTTTTAATATATCATAAATCGGCCTTGTGGACATTCTTGGGGAAATGTGGCTGTCCCATGAAATTTGTGAGCTTGATCCGCCTATTTCACGACATAATGACTGGCCTAGTACTTTCTGGCGAAAAGGTGGTCTGAGACATTCGAATCTCTAACGGCGTGAGGCAAGGCTGCGCTCTGGCCCCTGTGCTCTTCAATCTCTTTTTCACCTGTGTCCTCAGCCACGCTGTCCGAGACATCGAAGACGGTGTATACCTTAGGTACAGACTGGACGGTTCGCTCTTCAACCTTCAACCATCTTTGCCGACGACTAGACTGTGCCCTCATGTCACAAAACGAGCAGGCTTTTCAGCTGATCTTGATAATTCGCTAAGGCATCCCGCCTTTTTGGCCTATCAGCCTGGGCAAAACAAAGGTCCTGCTCCAGTCCACCCTGATATCTGCGGCTCCCCGCCCCTCTGGAGACATTGTTTATACCGCAACGGATAATACGCAGAATGAAAATTCAATCAAGCCGAACTTTATAAAAAGATGTATTTTGAGTACAACTTCAGGTGTGTGCATGAACAATTTACTGCATTGTGCACAAAACAATGCCAACAGTTGGTTGCGGTTCAAATATTGACGGCTCTGACCATTCCGTATTATTTTGGCCGGGAATCAGGCTCGCAGCAGCAC
Organism: Strongylocentrotus purpuratus; assembly: GCF_000002235.5. Lineage (NCBI taxonomy): Eukaryota > Metazoa > Echinodermata > Echinoidea > Camarodonta > Strongylocentrotidae > Strongylocentrotus > Strongylocentrotus purpuratus. The sequence continues at coordinate 3,363 of NW_022145096.1, read as the reverse complement.
GGCGTATGTTAATGATGCACTATGGAAGGTCCGCGAGAAGGTGAAGCAGAGTGGGGATGCATGCATGGACCGTTCATGATGCATCGTAAATCAGCCGTCGACTGGCGCACGCGCTTTTGTTGGTAACCGCAAACCACCGTTGATGATTGGTTTAAATTACTTGATTAATATAACCTGAATAAATGAATAAGTCATTAGTTCCACGAGATAGAAGAGGCCCTTGCGGCCTCGCCGCTTTTGCTAGGCTGCTTACGTGCCAGCATCCGGGATGTGTCACATGTCCGGGAAGGAGCGTGGGACTTGACTAAAGCTAGTCTATTTGTTAAAACGATGACGATTTAAGGGTTATGGAAAACGACTCACTTTCTCTCCACTCTCTGGGGTAACCAGAAGACCCACAGTGAGATGAACGTCATGGCCCCAGATGGCAGGGCCACATTCATCAGGGTGTAATGAGGAAGCCGCTCGGCGGTGAATTTCAAACCTAATAATTGGTAGGTTCGTGAACCAATAACGTATTCAGGCACCACGCCGTACAGTTCGAGGGGGCGCCACTGACTGGTTATCTCAAGACCATACACACTGCTGGCGCCGGCACGAAGGGTAATCAGTCCTTCGGCATATTCTGGGATGAGAAGGTCAGCCAGCAGGTCTGTCGATCGAATGGAAACTCCGACAGTTGCATCGCGCAATGTGTCTTGTGGATGACCTGACCTGCAAGAAAAGATAAAAGCGTCGGTAACTAAGGTTAGGGGTTTAGCATCCCTTGTTTCGTTTTGTCAGTAAGATCGTGTCTATTAGCATATCGTCACGTCACCGACAATAATAAGTAAACTCAAAAGACCAGTTCCTTACAATTCAAATTCATGCATGCATGCGCAAAAAAAAATGGTCCGGAAGGCAAAAAGAGAAATCGGCCCATTAAAAATGTACAGGGGTCTGGATCAGCTTAGGTAGACCAGTGTTGATTTCAATGACAGCCCGATCGTCGTAAGGTTCGTTAATAGGCGAAAGGTCGATAGTCCAAAGGTTCGTTTAATAGTCCTAGGAGTTGCTAGTCCGAAGGGACGTTATAGTCCGAAGGGTCATTAGTCCGAAAGTTTGATAGTTCGAAGGTTCGACAGTCTAAAAATATATAACAAGGTTAAACAACCTCAAAGTTAGAAAGTCCAAGTAGACGATTGTGTTACCTAGTCGGAACGAGAATTAGGTACGATAGTCCGAATTGATAGATTGAACTAATTGCATATTCAAACTATCAGCCTTGTGCATTTTCGGAATAACGACAATTCGGTCTTAGTGGTGTGACATAGCTCCAATGTGCTGAATGATTGTGCAATTTTCGATAAAAGCATGAACTTTGCAAGTTGGTTTTTCATGCCATGAAAAAATAGGCCATTTCATATTCAACCTCTTGAAACCTTACGAGAGATCATCACTTTAGTAAACCCAAAGTCTGTATAGGACAGTAATATAATTTACACAATTGTAAATGCCACTTTTTCCTGACCAAATTCTTGACTTTTTTAGATATTGAGAAATCAGATTAAGACGTAGTGATACCCGTTATGTACCGTATTTGTTCGTCAAAACGCCATTTTGTCGGACCCAAGGCTCAAAAGTGCCACAGAACGGTATTTCACCCATAAGTTTACAGTCGTGTTATGGATTCAGACCATACAAAAAATGTGGAGGTGACCTCTGACCTCGTTTCTCCATGTTTATTGGCAGTGTAGTATAATGGAATTGAAATAGAAAGAAATCTGTGGGTCTGTTTTGTAATGGAAAATGTACGTATATCAAGCAATATTTACTTTTGTGTACTTACTACACCCTGCTGCTGTATTCAGATAGACTTGGAAAACCACTTTTTTAACCTTTTTACTAAGCCCAATTGTCACTGTAAGAGAGTAATGCTTGTCCAATGTGCCGGTTATATTCGTTCGCGTCTGCGTCTGCCCTTATAGAAAGGGCAATTGAGATTAGAGTTCACGCAAAACAATCTGCGGGGGTCTGACTTCTTGACATGTGGTAGAATAATTATTACAATATATTCACTTAGCTCTAATTAGACTTCGGTCATGAAAAAGTGTCATTTTGAAAGATTAAACATGATACATTACGGCAATCAGAGTATACAAAGTTCATTTACCTCGCAAAAGGTCATCATAGGTCAAATATGAAATGTCTACATGTCTGAAAAAATCCATATCAAGGCAAGAATACCAACAAATTAGATGTGGGTAATACAAATCAGTGTTTTGAATAGTTAATCCTCTTATAATCTATACATATGACACGCAAAGATCTCTGACCCGTTGTAGGCCATCAGAGGTCAGATATTCTTTTCATAGCATTAAGCACTTCACATTTTGACTTGTGTCTTCAAAAAGGTGAGCTCTAAAGGGTGAATCGTATAGATGTGGTGCCGTTAAAGATCATTGACCTCTGGAAGGTCATCAGAGGTCCATTGTGGATTGTTCGCATTTGGTCGTCAGTACAATGTATGAAAACTATGAATAGACTTAGGCCAAAGTACAGTGATGTTTCCCAAAACAATTGGTATAACTAGAATATTCAAAGATATTACAATCCTCCTAGGTCACCAGGGGTCAGATATAAAATGCCTCCAATTCTGAGATTGTTTGCCATGCCTTTAATCACAAAATGCACAATTCTGTCCCCATGCCGCACCACTATCCATAGAACTTTTTTTCCCTTTGGAATATTGAACCTTTGGACTGTTTAAAACCTATTTTAAATTGGCACTACCGAACATTCGGATAAATGAACATTCAGATTATCGAGCCTTGATTATAAGACTTGTAGGAGAAGACGAGAGCGGGAAAAGACCTTTGTGACTGTTACTTCTTGACAAAGTCCATATGGTCGCAAGCCTGTAGACTTATACTCAGTCCGATGCTTGAAAGTTTATGCATACCTTGTAGTTCGACCGTTCCATCCCACTTCAACAAGGCCAAAAAGACGCTCTCCTTAACAGGGTTTTCAATCCTGTCACCTGCCCTGTGAACAATCCGCAAGATCAAAAACAAATTTTCGATTTATCGTTTCATTTAGACTCAGACGAATGCGAAGCACGCAAAGTTACGTCATGAATACTTTGTTTTAATGAACCTTTTTTGCCGGGCTAGTTTGAACTCACCCGTTACTCAGAAGAATCTTGGGCGTCCATATTTCACTGAGGCCCAGTGATAGATCAGTGATGTTGTCATAATCCATTGGATCCCAGCGAGCTCGGTAGTCGTGCCATGTCTTAAACGAAACCAATAAACTCAAGTTAATATACTCAGCTTTTTTTTTTTTTTTTTTTTTTTACAGCGGAAGGATACAGCATGAAGTGAT